>NW_024103774.1:1800000-2058119 GCF_003945595.2 Pipra filicauda | reverse complement strand
GACCATCCTCTATAGGATATCTTCCCTATATCTGCAGCATGGCAAAGCCATAAGTTAACATATATAACTGTGTGGATTCTTCTTCCACTTCAAGTCACTGGGGTCAGAAGCTGCTGAGAATCCAGGTGTTAACTGGTAGAAATACTAAAGAACTTTATTGGATGTAATTCTTATTTTTTAAGTCAAGAGAAGGCAGAATGTTTTAAAAGGGACTGGCAAGTGCTAAAGGCAAGGTCAAAGTTATCCGCTGCTCTTCCTTTGTCCACAGATCCAGTCATTTCATCATAGACAGCAATCAGATTGTTCAGGTATGACTGACCCCTGGTAAACCCATGCTGATTCTTTCTAGTCACTGTCCCCTGCATGGGCCCAGAAATGTGCTCCAAGGGGCTTTGGTCCAGGGTTTTTGCAGGCTGGCCAGCCTTTAGTTCCTGATCCTTGCTCTCAGATCTTTGACCCCAGTGGCCTTGACCTTGACTCTTGACCCTTGACCCCAGTGGTCTCCCCTAGCAGTGTCATTGATGCCCATGTGGATAAGCAGCAGGGAGTGTTAGCCTAAGAACCTTGGCGGTTCCTCTACAGCATCTTGGATCTGAGCCCCTGGCAAGCCATGCATCGATCTAGATAGCAAGCCAAGGAGACAGATGGGAGCTTCTGTCCACCACAAATGGAAACCTACCACTGCTGTCCCCTGCCACTGCGTCCTGTCAGTAGTATGCGGTTCATGCTTGGACAACTCTGATGCTTCCACAGGTATGACATTCTGCTTCTCACATTCTATCAGGGCACCAAACCTGTTCTGCAACTGTAGACCTGCAAGTGGAGAGGGAGCCATGTTATACGTGCCAGAAGTTAGAGTAGGCGAATTAATTATATTTAATTCAGTAAAGATTATTTTTTAATTATCTTTCCCTTTGATGTTTCACACTGCAAAGACTAAACTCATGCATTTATGCGTCACTGCTTCCAAAAACGCATGCGAATCCTTGAATAGCCGAATGTTTTGCCGTCTCCAGCATTAGAATGGTGGTGGTGGAGGAGGAAGATTATTCCAGATAATACAGGGTCTAAAGCTGATGGTTTGTTCTCTCCTGCAGTAAGAAGGCTCTGAATACTTGTCAGAATGCAAGGAATCATCTTAAGGATCAGTAAACCAAAAATGCTAGGGATACTGCATAGCATGCTTAGAATCTGGTTGCTCTTGCAACTGTACTTTTCCGTTAAAATCAGTTTGTAAAGTTTGGGGATTATTTTTCTTGTTTACCTGTTTGTAAGTTAGTTGCTATAAGCTAATTGCATAATATTCTCCACATTGAAATATCTGTGGACTACTGCATTCATTTTCTCTGCTATACCCGCTTTTAGAAGCTTTTCCCACATTTATGTTCTTCGCTAAATGAATAAGATGGGAAGATTTTAATTTGGATCCCAGAGTGCGGGACTGACCATGAATAAGTCTTGCAAAAAAATCCTTTGAAACTGGAAAAACATGGGAGAAACTTAGAGCAAGTAGATTTGTACCTGAAACTTCCTGGCTTGTTACACAGGTCTTCCCATTTTGTAATACCACATGAACAAAAAACCCAACCGCATCCTACATAGCTTGTACAGAGTGTTTTACTATCTTTAAACCCACAAGACTAGATTTATGGACCTTAAACATAACTAATGCCTGATAGTGAAAACAAAGCATACAACCCCCCAACCAGTTCTCTCCCCACTGGATCAGGCATGCTTTTTTATGGAGGAAGGGGGGTGGGTGCAATCATGCCCCGTGCACAGCAGCGACATCCAGCTCTGTTTCTGGCAACCTACAGATGCAGCAGCTAACATTAGAATTACATTTTTTCCAAGAGACCTGAGATAACAAACAATGCATTAGGTTTTGTGATAAAGCCATGCCCAGGGCATCACCAACGCAGTCCATCCTGTTTTCCCATGAAACTCCATTTCTAACTCTCTTCCTAGGTGTGAGGCTCCTTGCTCTGTGTGTGAGCGTGCATGGGTGTCTGTGTGCAGCAGCTGGGGTACAGCTGTGGGTCACAGGGGCCCCCTGTGTACATGGGGCAGCAACTCAGCAAACAAGAGCAGGTGTCAGTATACTCCCTTCCAGCTGCCTTCCGGGAAGTCTGCAATTCCACTTCAAACTTTTCCTCCTTGTCCCTGTCTCCCAGAGATTATGTCCCAAACAGCCTGTGGCCTAATGATTAGGAAACATTCTGAGGAGACAAGAAGCTACAATCCCCATTCTTGCACTCTCAGGCAGAAGAAGGAATGAGCCTGAGTGCTAAATTATGAGGCAAATTTTCTACACACTGTTACAGAAGAATGATGGAATACTTTTCAGTGGCTGGAGATCTCTCCTGGAACCCTCTAGAGAAGTATCTGAAAAGACTCAGACTTAAGAGTCATATGTGTACTGAATATTCTCCTGCTTACTCTAAGCAGACTTCAAGTTATTCCAGGTAGGATTCATTTGACTAAAAGACGAGGTTTACAATTTACATATTTACACCTGAGTTAACCACATCAGGCTCCTTGTCTAACCAGCAGAGAGATGGATTCACGTTAGTTTGAAGTAAATATTTACAAGAGGTTATCTGTCTGAGCTGACTGTTTATAGGGTCACGTTTGGATGCACCTTAACTCTGTAGGGAGCCTGGACAGCTCAAACCATGCTCTTTGCCTCCACGTTGGAAATTAGATACTTTTATTAGACTCGCGCAACTACTTTGGGGAATTTACTCATGCCTTTGTGTTCTGAAAGCAGGCTGGTGTCACTCATGTTCTGTTTGGGAAGATAGAATGTGTGAAAATATTCAAGGCTGTGAAAAACTCAAATGTTACAGTTGTGCTTTGAATAGCAGACCAAAGAATCACTCTTTGGCCTGTAATGTTCAAGTAATTCTTGTCTAACAATTAGAAAAACATCGTATCATGCTGCTGAAGTGATTTCTCTTCCATCTCCTCTTTCCCTATTCCCTCCTCCCCCTGCCTACCCCCAAAATAATTCAGTTTCCAGCTGTGATTGCTCTCCAGTGTTGAAGGAGGTGAATGGAGCAAATCTATATATGTGTATGCTGTTTTCTGGTATATATGTAGCTGTGGAGGAAGATATTCTGCTGCTTCTTCAGAAAAGTCCTTGACTTTACAATTTATGCATTTCTATGTGGGAAGGCAAGAAAACATCTTTTGATGTTTTTAAACTAAGTTTTCAAAATATTATGCCATAAGATTGTTTGCAACAGAGCAGGTTATTTGGCTATGAGACCTTGTATCTTTAACCTTGTGTTTCAAGAGAATGTAATGATTCAAAAGTATGGAGAAAATGTAAATGCAAAGAATAGGAATAACTTCAAGTTTTTAATAACAGAAGTGGAACAGAGGCAGTGGCTGAGAAGGTTATACATAAAATCATAATCAAGTATAAGATTGGCTTCTTCCCATAGAGTTCAGATTCCTGTCTTCTTGCATCTCCCTCTGTGTCTGTACTGTGGTTGCACATTGCTGTAACTTTCACACTGTACAAATTCTGTAAGCTTCTCCAAGAAGGTGCCACCCCCAATTGCTTGAGCAATAAAACTGCTTAAATAATGCTGCTCTGCTAAAGCAGATTTGCATTTCTGGAGAAAGCTAATTCTGCAGTGGATTAATTCTTTTTTGAATTGCTGCTGAGAGGAAAAGAACCTGCAGAGAGACAGCTGAGTTATGAATTTCTCATCTAAGGTTACTTGAGGTCTCAATGTTCATTCCATGCAACTCGATGGATCAATATTTACTTAATTGAGCATATGCTAAGCTGAGTTAGTATGATTTTACTAAAATGCCAATGCATTAATAAGCAAAATAACCAAATTCGGGTTAAAATTTAAATATAATCCATAAATCAGCAGTTTCAGTTAATCGAACACCATACAAATGCAGCAAACAATTGACTCGACCTCTGAACCACTGAGATCGAAGTGTGCAGATCTTGTCTTGGGTAATTGCAGCTAGATTTCTTTCAGTATCTAGGCATGGTGTCTTGGCTAGTTTATGTCAGTAAGTAACTGTGCTGCTTTCAAAAGTGTTTGGCTCACTTTCCTCCACTTCTGAAATCATGGTGGGTATAGGATATAGTCAAAGAACAGAATCATAGAATGGTTTAGGTTGGAAGGGACCTTTAAAGCTCAACCAGTTCAACACTCCTGCAATAAGCAGGGATACCTTCCACTATAGCAGGTTGCTCAGAGCCCCATCCAATCTGACCTTGGCTGTTTCCACGGATAGGGCATCTACCATCTCTCTGGGAAACCTGTTCCAGGACCTCATTACCCTTGTAAAAATTTTCTAAATCTACCCTCTTTTATAGAATCATAGAATATGCTGAGTTGAATCCAACTCCTTGAACCCTTCAAATTTAAGACATTCAGGTTTAAATGTGAGTACTGAGACAGAAACACTTAAGTTTGAAAAATGTTCAGATTTGCAATTGATCCAGATTCAAAATTTAGTTTAAAAGCATTACCCCTTGTCCTATTGCTACATGCCCTTGTAAAAAACCTGTCCCCTTCTTTCTTATAGGCCCCTTTTAAGTACTGAAAAGCTGCCCTAAGGTCTCCCAGGAGCCTTCTTTCTGCAGTCTGAACAACTCCAACTCTCTCAGCCTGTCTTCATAGAAGAGATGCTCCAGTCCTCTGCTCGTCTTCATGTTCTTATCATCACAGCCCTGCACTTTCTGCACTAGCCTTCAAGAAATTATTAGTTTCTGCACACATAATCCACTGAAACAGCTTTCAAACAAAACTGCTTTTGAATCAATGGTTGCATTGACTTTTCAAACACCAAATTTACCTTTAGAAAATTGCGAAATTCCATGACATTCCTCTACTTTTAATTTAGTGCCTTCAACAAGAGGAAAGTACTTCACCACAGACTATAAGGGAGTCAAGATGCTCTGCCTTGATGAGCTTCTGGTTGTTCAAGTGGTCTCTTTGATAACTCAAGTCTTTCATCTCATCTTTCTTCGCCAGGCTTCCACAGGCAGGGAAATATTGAGGCTTTGTAAGTCTGTGAGGAAGAGGGAGAAAGCTACTTTTCTTCTGCAGGATGTTTGTTTCTTCTTTGAGGTCCAATGTCTATTTTTGTAAAGTAGTGATACTCCTGTGCAAATGGTGTTAGAAATGTAACTTTTCACTTCAATGCTGTAGTATACCAACTCACCTTCTTAACCTTCAAAAATGGGCTTAGAGTGCTCTTACCTTGCAACACTTCTTTTCAGCATGAGCTCTATTCGTGGCAGATTGCCTTATCTCAGGGTTGTAAATTATATTCTGTGCTCTCTCTTCATGCCTTTGCAAGCAACCTGTCCCAGTCCTTGACCTCAGTTTCAAGACAGCATTTTAACTTGGGGGCAGCTGATACGTCTTCCCAGCTGCTTTCAGACTGCTTACAATTGGATTGCCTGAGGAAGCTTGGACAGGAAAACCACCTCTGCTGATTTGGGCTGGGGTAGAGTTGATTTTCTTCACAGTGGCTGGTATGGGGCTGTGCTTTGGTGTTGTGCTGAACACAGGGTTGATAATACAGAGATGTTTTTGTTACTGCTGAGCAGTGCTTACACAGAACCAAGGCCTTTTTTCCTTCTTGTATTACCACACAGGTGAGGAGGGTGGGGATGCATGGGAGACTGGGAGGAGACACAGCCAGAATAGCTGACCCCAACTGACCAAAGGGATATTCCATTCCGTGTGCCATCATGCTCAGTATATAAAGCTGGGGCAAGAAGGAGGAATGGAGAGATGTTTGGAGTGATGGCATCTGTCTTCCCAAGTCACCATTTATGCATTTACACCCTGCTTTCCTGGGGATGGTTGAACACTTACCTGTCCATGGGAAGGGGTGAATGAATTCCTTGTTTTGCTTTGCTTATGTGTGTGGCTTTTGCTTTACCTGTTAAACTGTTTTTATCTCAACCCGTGAATTTTCTTACTTTTGCCCTTTCAATTCTCTCCCTGATCTTGCTGGTGGGGAAGTGAGCAAGTGGATGTATGGTACTTGAGCAAGTGGATGTATGGTACTTGGTTGCTGACTGGGGTTAAAACCATGATACTATCCTAAAACTGTAAAAAATACTGTTTGTAAGGAAATTCTCTGCTCCAACCTTTTGGTTGAAACAGGGCTGTGGCTGCAACATATTAGATCAGTCATGTTTATGTTTAAGAAGTCTTGAAAATCTCCAAAATCATAGATTCCAGCTGTCCCATGAATAACCTGTTTCTGTGCTGCACTACCTTCTTGGTGAATATATCTTTTTCTAATATCCACCTTAAGCCTCCCAAGCTGCAACTCAAGTCCATCACCAGCTTCTGCAAAGATGAGTGAGGCCCATCAGCTTTTAGCTGCAATTTACACAGCTGTACACTGATGCTAGATCACCTCTTTGCAAGACCAGCTCCTCTGATCACCTTTTCACAAGACTGAAGTCTAGCTCCTCACATACATTCCAAGTCCCAAACTATCTTAGCTGTTCTCTGCTGGACCCTTTCCAGTTTCTCCATGGTCCTATTTAATTCAAGGACCCATATTTGCACATTGATGGGGATTCATCAATAATACTGAGTGAAGGAAGCTAAGAACTTCCCTCAGACTGCTCACCATCATCTTAATGTGGCACAGTCCATAATCTGCTTTATTTACAACAGCACCACGCTGTCAGCTTGTATTCGGCCTGCCATTCCCTACTGTCTCCCCACTCTCTTCAGCAGGACTGCTGTTCATGCAGTCAGTTTCAATGCTGATTCAGTATTTTGCACTTCTTATTGAACTTCATGTCTCTGTTCTCCCTAATGATTAGTTCAGTGTTGAGTTGCTAGACATTTGTCACAGTCAGCAAAAATCTGCTTTTATAAAAATATCTGATGACTTGCTGAACACATTCACTTTATTATGCCCTCTTTTATGACATGCATACAAGCATCTTCAGCTTTCTGGACTTCTAGCAATAAAGCTTTTGAGGTACTAACAGAAGTTCATGACTTGTCCTATTGGCTTGCACCTATGACATCCTGGACAACCCTACTTCTATATTCTGCCAGAATAAATCCTGTGTACAATCACATCACTATTTGTCTTGAGCTAGTTCAAATCTGTGTTCCTGAATGGGGAGTCTCTTCCCTAGTTTATTTTATTCACTTGAAACACAATGTTCCTGTTCATTTCAAACACCAATAGCCTAAGCAGAAAAAACTGTGATGTACTGCACCTGTACTGATATGTTTCCAAAGAACCAACTAAACAGCTCCCTATTGACCCTTGTAGACAGCAGCAGTTTTCTGATGGTTATCAAAGACTTTCTGTCCTTTGTTCAAAGTGTGTCTTCATGGCACAACTGCATTTTAAACACATCAAGTTTATTTTAAGCCCCATCTGCTACTTGATTGGTTGTGTCTGTAGGGGCCACAGAAGTGGTTCCCTGTGACAATTTAGGAATATCTTCTCTGTTCTGTTTAGCAGATGGTCATATAAGTGTCAAAAGTTTTCCTAAAGTAATGTCACATAAACTATTCAGTTCATATAGTGAACTGTTATGAAAGTTTTCATTTAGTAGAGATGCACAAACCCTGCTCTTCAGAAGTCCAGCAATGATGCAAAGATTCTGGTTTGTAAAAACAATTGTGAGTGTAAGTACATTATCAAACTCTGATTGTGACTATTTAATGAATTGAAACTATTTAACACAGGCATAAATAGAAAACAGGTGTTCTCTGCTGCTCAGACTTCATTTCCCACTTTCCTGATTTCTGTTTTATTTGCTTAATGGTTGTTATAATGGCTGCCACCAACCGCTGCCACTTCAGTGTGCAAACCGTGACTCACAGAAGTGCCTCATAAATTACATCAATGGGAAAGCAGATGAGCACATGAAGAGGAGGTGCAAAACTCATTAGTCATGCAGTCTCCTTTTCTAGGGACTAAATTGCCTGACAGAAAAGCATTGTGAGTGCCTCGTGCATCTGTCAAGTCCACCAGATGCCAATCTTACTCTTGCAGTTTTAGTGAAAGCTATGAATCGATATGCATTATTCAGTATTGTAAAACAGGACCTTAATTAAGCAGCCAACTAAAGCAGAAGGAAAAAGGTAATCACCCAATACACAGTGAGTTTATTCAAAGGGAATAACATAGATTTTACGACTGAAGCAATATCTAGATCATAGTCCCTTTATTTCTTTCTCATACATTATCTTGCATAGTGATTCAGCCGAGGACAGGTATTTAGAACAACAGAGTGAAATCAAGAATCTGTGAGCTAGACATTGATTTTGATCAATCTGCATGAAATAAAGTGCATCAGTGTACTAGATCAAAATCAGAAAAGTACAGCATTGCACCCTCTCTGTATTGTTAGGGATGAGCCAGCATCTTCATTATAATCTGTGTGATTTCAGGGACTTATAGCATACCTAAGACTGAAACTGTATAAGACTTTCATAGAGCTTTCCAGGATTTTTTTCTTCATTTATTTCCACAGCACATGAAACAAAAAATACATTTTTTTATCTTAGCAGCTGCAAAGATGTTTTCTGTGTGAAAGAGCTAGACAGCAGAAAAGACTGCAATCTACTACAACCATTCTCATAAACTGATCTGTTGGTCAGATCAGGCTACCATTTAGTAAACAAGTAAAAATGAAACTTGAAGTCTTTACCAATACTGTCAACAGTAGCAGGTGTCAAAGTGAATCTACACTATCTCTTAGCCAGGAAAAAAGAACTTAGGAGACCACTTATAAGCACCTTAAGAAGTAAAATAATTACTGTGAAGGCTTTAAAGTAACAGTAGATAGGAAACAGAAAAAATGTCACAAACAGAAGAGCTGAGCCCCACAGAATCATAGAATCAGCAGGGTTGGAAGGGACTTCCAAGATCAAGTCCAGCCCTTGATCCACTACTGCAGTGGTTACTAGACCATGGCACTAAGTGCCACATCCAGTCTCACCTTAAACACCTCCAGGGACAGAGAATCCACCACTTCCCTGGGCAGCCTATTCCAATGCCTGATTACCCTCTCTGTAAAGAATTTCTTCCTAATATCTAACCTAAACCTCCCCTGGCACAGCTTAAGGCCATGCCCTCTTGTCTTACTGATAGTTGCCTGGGAGAAGAGACCAACATCCACCTGGCTACAACCTCCTTTCAGGTAGTTGTAGACAGTGATGAGGTCTCCCCTGAGCCTCCTCTTCTCCAGGCTGAACAACCCCAGCTCCCTCAGCCTCTCCTCATAGGACTTATGCTCAAGTCCCTTGACCAGCCTTGTTGCTCTTCTCTGGACCTGCTCCAGCACTTCAATATCCTTCCTGAAAGTACTCGAGGTGTGGCCTCACCAGTGCTGAGTGCAGGGGAAGAATCACTTCCCTGGGCCTGTTGGCCACACTGTTCCTGATCCAGGCCAGGATGCCATTGGCCTTCTTGGCCACCTGGGCACACTGCTGGCTCATGTTCAGCTTCTGTCAATCCAAACTCCCAGGTCCCTTTCTGCCTGGCTGCTCTCCAGCCACTCTGTCCCCAGCCTGTAGCACTGCATGGGGTTGTTGTGGTCAAAGTGCAGGACCTGGCACTTGGCCTTGTTGAACCTCATCCCATTAGAATCAGCCCAACTCTCCAGCCTGTCCAGGTCCCTCTGCAGAGCCCTCCTGCCTTCCAGCTGATTTACACTCCCCCCCGACTTAGTGTCATCTGCAAATTTTTTGATGGTGGACTCAATCCCCTCATCTAAATCATCAACAAAGATACTAAATAGAACTGGGCCCAACACTGATCCCTGGGGGACACCACTAGTGACCGGTCACCAACTGGATGCAGCACTGTTCACCAGCACTCTCTGGGCTCGGCCCTCCAACCAGTTCCTAACCCAGCACCGAGTGCCCCTGTCCAAGCCATGGGCTGCCAGCTTTTTCAGGAGTATGCTGTGGGAGATGGTGTCAAAGGCTTTGCTGAAGTCCAGATAGACCACATCCACAGCCTTCCCCTCATCCACCAGCCATGAGCAGGTGTGAGACAGGGTTCTGTCTCTTCTGAAGCTAGCTCTCTGAACAGAGCGCAGTGCAGGTTTTTGATCCCTGGAAAAGAGTAAAAAATATGACATTTTTCTATATGAGGATGTATTGAGTCAGAATCATGTCTAATATGTCCAAATGCTCTTATAGCCTAATACAAACTGGCTTCTCCTTCTCCCAGCACTTGTCTGCATGCAGGACAAACACAAATATAAACCAGCCAAATCAGGTGGCAGCAACAGGTCTCTACAGCAGCTTCAAGAGTTCTCTGGTTCCAATTTATCCAGATATCTGACCCTGTTTTGTAGCTGACAAATTTGTCTTGTTTACAGCTAACAGAGATAGTCAGTATTTCTTGGCATTACAGCTGGTATACCCAAAAGGACAAAGCCATTTGAGTCCACTTTTAAGTATGTGTTGTTCAGGTGAAGCTCTAACAAGGTCTAATGGACTGCAGCACTTAGGCAGAAGAAGAAAAAAGGGACATAATCAATAAATGGTGTTTGCTTCTTGGTATCTTTTGACTCTCCACAGTCTTCACTTTACTTTGTTTTTGTCTGTTGTGCACTAGTACACTCCTAAATTTGTTTCTGTAACTCAAGAACAAATGTACATAGAAACTTGTAGGTCAAGATGCCCCTGTATAAACCAGCCTTCTCTTACATTCATTCCAATTTTTTTTCCAATGAGGATAGCAATTTATCTCAAAAAATTTGTCATGATGCTACTCCTCAGTGTAAGAAATGTCATATAAAAAAATTCAGCAGCTGAACTGCACACATGTGATTGTACCATTAGGAACTCTCAAGAGAAATGCACCAATGAAACAGACCATTGCACAAGGTAATCTTACTATCACAATAATGATGATAATAAGGAAAATACTGTTAATGAGAAGTGTGGAGTTCCTTATTAATACTCAGCAAAGAAAATGCATATTCTGCATACTTTTTGAGACTGCATTTTCCAAATTGATAAATTGACTGCTTTGTATGCCACAACAATTAATAATATACAGATTTACAACTGCCATATTTAGGAGCTAAAAATGTAAACTAAACTTAGCTTCCAGCTAAAATGCTTTCTTGGTAGGTGGGGTGTGTTGCTGTGAAAATGTTCACATTATATGTTGTTTACAGCCTTTATATGAAAAATACTCTTCCTTGTGGTAACTGAAGCTTGTAAGGAATTTTCAATGATTAAGGCAAGCTGAAGAAGGAGCATTGCTGTGAATGGATAAATCCCTGCCTTCAAAACATTAAACAATATGAAAGCTTGATGAGTACACACCAGTACACTGCCAGTCATGGTGAGGAGCGGATAAGACCCTGCCTTGTGTTGCAGGCTACAAATAAGTATTATTGCAGCCCCCCTCTTGTGCTTTATTGAGCACTGTCCCTCTGAGGCTGGAGCCTGGAGCCTGGAAGCAGCTGGCCAGCGCTTTCCCTTAAGGCATTTGTTAGGTGTAAAATCATCTCCTCTGAATAATTTTATCAAGAGACTGTGTCCAGTTTCGCCACTCCACTACTATTTATGTTGCCTTTAAGAGGTAAGAATAAGAGAAGGATCTTGTTTCTTTCTTCAACTACTACAAGTGAAGGTTTAGAAAAAATGGAGACAGATGCTTCTTAGGGATAAAAATTATAGGGTGAGAGGAAATGGACACACATTGCAAAGTGTGAAATTCTAATTAATTATTAGGGGACAAAAATTACAATTAATGAGACTGCTGAGAGAATTAATTAAATTTCAAGCTTCAGAATTATTTAAAACTTAACTGGTCAATGCCCTGAATAATGGGATTTAAGTTGATTCTGCTTTAAGGCAGAGTTTGGGCCAGATCATCCTTATTGGTCCCTTTCAACCTATAAAATTCTGTAATCCTACGATCCTGCTGATGCCTGCAGAAAAGATAAAATCCTTTCTCACCTCAGCATGGACAGACTATTTAGAATCAATTTTTTAAAAATAGTAGGTTAGATTCTCCAGTGATATGGCTGCATCAGCGAATGGAATTGTATTGAATGTTCCTGAATTCTCTGTAAATCAAGTATCAGTTTTAAAAGCAGATAAATATTATGTTGGAAGAATATCTGTCTAGGACAGTATGACATGTCACAGTTCCTTGTTTAAGCCCTAGATGTATTTACTGGACTTTTTGGCCAATCAAGGTTTAAATGTATTGGAAAGTTGTGTTTAACCTCCTTTTGAATATAATTTCTTATGTTGTTGCAGTAAGTCTGGATTGCAATATCTCAGAAAATGCCTTCAGAATTCAGGATGCATGAAAATCTAATCTTCAACTCAGCCTGAAGCTCTGAAACAATAATATGCATTATTATCTCCATTGTTCCTCCAATAATTTATGGTGAATGTAATTGGACTGAGTCTTTCATAATAATGTGAACAGATGTCTTGACTTGTAATATATTGTTCCATATTAGATGCTATTTTTACCATTAAAATGTGCCTTTATTGCACATCTCCTTCCTATGAACTATGAAATGATTTAGAAGTCTAGGAGCAGTCTCTAACAGATAAAACAGATACAGATGGGAAACGGAAAAATTTTGTATCATCAGTCAGAGAGAAAAGCCATAACTTTATGAATGAAGTATTTTACACTGGGGAGTGAAGATATCGATTCAACATTTCTTGGCCTTTCCTATTGCAAAATTAACAGCATTAATTATTATGAGATTAAACAGCCAAACCAACAAGGGTTATTACTGTCCACTGGGTATTTCCCATGAATGATTTTTGTCTTGACAAAAAATCCATTGTCTATCATAGAAGCTTAAGTGAAAAGAACCAGACAAACAGTCATTTAAAAATTTTAATAAAACTTGAACACATACCTAAATAAATTCAATATTTCTTGTATCAAGGAGAGGAATATCTTAGTCTGTTTTAGAAGGTCTTGGCAAAAGAGATGTGGAAAGAAGTAACTTCAGACTCTGCCTTCTACAGTTATGTGTAGATTTACCTAAAGCAGACAGGATTTGGTACCTGCTCCCCACTAGATAATGTCATAATTGCTATTCATCTCAGTGTAATTAATGCTTCTACTTGACAGGTCCACAGAGGCATTCTACAGGCATTCCATATCAGGTAAAACGAGAACTCTGATGCAGACATATCACAGAATCACAGAATAGAATGTGCTGAGTTGCAAGGGATCCATCAGGATAACTGAGTCCAACTCCTGGCCCTGCACAGGACACCCCAAGAATCACACCTCGTGCTTGAGAGCATTGTCCAAATGTAGATTCTCCCCAAAGCAACACTGCCTCAGTGCTCAGCTGAACGCACTCCTTAGCTGTCCATAGCACTGCCGAGAACCAATGCACTCTTCATGTCTATGAAGAGCACCACTGTACATCATTCCAGGGCATTGAGCAAATTATGCCTTGAAATGCACTTGCAAGAGAAGGGATTTACTGGCACACAGTGAGCTCTTGCCAGAGGGAAATCATAAAACCATTATTAGATTTTTCATAGGGAAACCCTTTAGGTATTGTTTTCAGGGAGATAAGAAATTCAATTTAATGACTGAAATCACTTGTCCAATACGTGTAGTACAGTAGAACTAGGTAAAGGTTTATCTCCTGCTGCAGCAGCTCAGTGAATCGGAACAGTCAATCTCCCTGCTCTCCGTTGTCGTACCTACATCCCCAAAGGCATCACAACAAATTGACATGGAAGAGATTGGGGCAATTTGGAAGGAGATGGAGAGGGCTAGAAGAACAGTTGTTTGGGCAAGGTACCAGAACCACTGTAAGCAAGACAATGAATGGTGCTGATCCTGAAAAAGCACCATGAGTTGCATGTAGAGGGCCACCACCAGAGCTCAGGACAGGTAAAATGTCTACCAAGAATGATGGACCCTCTGCTTCTTCTCATTTTACCTGCAATCTGGAAAACTATTAGTACTTCTTGTTTCAGAAGCAGGTTAATCACAAATATGTCACAAGTATGTGATTCATATGGTTATTTTGAAAATGTACTAACTAGAGTTTGGTCAATGCTTTGAATCTGTGCAGTCAACAATTTCTCTTTGATCCATTAATACTACAATTTAGTGGGAACAAGGAAGAAACATCTTGAGTAACGTTGCCTGAGAGCTGGCAGAAGCACTCATTGGTATCTATGAACAGATGGCAAGCTCAATAAATGATATTAAAGCCAATTCAAGAGAATGCAAGATTTTTAGGACGAGAATGTTACGCTCTCCTGCTCTTTTTCCAGCTTTACTTTTTTGACCCTCTCTTCCTTCCTTTGCTTTCATTTTCTTTCCCTCATGCTAATTTCATTTGTTTAGTTGTTATATTTTTCTCTCCTCAGGCTCTTTTTCTTTTGCGTATTTTTCCTTTTGGAGACAGGGGGAGGATGGAACTTGTTATAAATATGGGAAAGACACAATAAGGATGGTGGCAGATAGCACATGCTTAGAGAATACTCTTATCTGTCCTCAAATGAGAGTTGCCTATTTAAAAAAAACTTTTAGAATGCTATCTGACTGAGTGGTGAATAAAATTATAGTGAGGCACTATGGCTGTTCACAAACAACTACTATTCACATTTTGGCACATCAGGAGTCTTTCCAAGTTGCCCCTGCAGATGTTTATTTTCTCCTGACCTGCATCAGAAGTGATGCTAAGGAAGTGAACTCCTTAGCATACTAAAGAAAATGGAGTTGTTTTAGATGTTCTGCCTCTCTTCTGTTACAGTGCCAGTTGCAATGCACCCTCATGAACTGAACCTATAAATTGCTCTTAATGATTTTGTTGCCGCATGCCATTTTTGGGTCTGTTGTGCTTCATATACTTAAGGGTGCAGTTTTATCAGCACAAAATGCTCAGAGCAACAGAGTCTAGTCACCTAAGCTTTAATTTCTAAACTGGTCTATAGTAACATAAACTTTTGGTATAGACTCTCAAGACTGCAACTGATACCCTGTCACATATAAGATCTTTGGTAGGACCTTTTCTTGGTTATACTGGCAAGCTATGAGCGAAATCTGGTTGGAGGGGACTCAGTAAACAGTGTGACACTAAGTACAAAAGGAGAAACAGAAATACTGCCAGCTCCTGTAAGTTCTGTATGGGTCACAGACATTTTGGATGGAGCTGATACCAGTTCTTTGTGGAAAAAAATCAGTCTTTCATAGAGGTCAGCCCTGATTTGCAGTTTTCTCTTAGCAGAGCTTTCCTTCTCCCCTGAGTAGGGAACACTCACACTTTTGCTTGTGAAAAGGAAGGTAATCAGGGATACAACAGTCTGATCTCAGGATACTACTGGGCTTTAGAACCAGTTTTTTTCTAGAAAACTTTTTGTCTAAGAAAGCATTTCACTGCCTATTATTTTACTCAGACCAACTCAGCTATCTTATTTTAAGGCATGTTTCCAAATATTCATGAAAGAGAGGAAGGCTTGACAGAATGGAAAATGAGACCTAACGAAAAAGAATAGGAATCTTTCAAAGCTGTTTAACAACCATGGTTTGCAATACATAGTAATACTACAACAAGTAAAGCTGGTAAAGTGGTAGTCTCTCGATTCCTATATACACACATTGATTCTAATAGTGAATATATTATAAAGAAATACAAATTACAAATATTTATATACTTTCCCAAGTTAAAAAAAAGGAAAAAATACATTTGAATTGCATCTTATGTTCCTACAATTTGTTTCTCAGTGTGAGTCTGTGTTGTCAGCTACCAATGGAAGAAAAGGAAAAGCTGTTTTTTCATTTACACGATTGGAAAGTTATTCTGAACTGGAGGCCTGAAGGAGGAAGCCATCGTGCAGTCTTCCCCTACCTAAGGAGATAGCATGGAGTATGGAACTAGGCTCTTCTTAGAGTGCCCACAGGCAGATTATCAGTCACAAATTGCAACAGGAAGCATTTGGGTTGGACGTAGGGAAGAAAATCTTCAAAGGGAGTCCAGCTTAGCCTGTGATGAGATTGTCCAGGAAAGTAACACTGTCTTCATCCTTAGATGTATTCTAAACTCACTAGCAGAAGGTGAACAACCCAATGGACTTGATGATCTCGGAGGTCTTTTCCAACCCGGTTGATTCTATGATTCTATGATTTAGCTTTGAGGTCCCTCCCCATCCAAACTTTTGCAACTCTATTTAATACAACGACAAGAAGAAGAGAGGGTTAAATTGGGTTTGCCCAGTTATCCTTGTCTTTTAGCAATACAAAGTCTGAAAGAAACTAGAGAATGACAATAGATTGGAAAGCATGCAGCATGATTTGCCAAGTTTAGTTTAGCACATGAAGAGGAACAACATCTCACATCAGGAAAAGAATAGGCACTCCAAATGATTGTTAAGCAACACAATACTCTATGTGCTATGTTGTTTGGCTGTTCTTGTTACCAAGTATTGACATCCTGGAGAGATTTGAAAGCAAAAAAGTCAAAATGATCTCAACTCTGAGAAGATACATGACAAAATAAAGCAATAACAGCCTATATCTTTTATTTAAAAGCCATGACTTTATTCTGCGAATAGTTGAAACACATTAACACAAAACAAAAGAGAAACATTAACAAGGATAAAGAAGATGAAATCACAACAAAAGAAGATAAATTTAGATTTCAGTGCAGAAAACCTTTCTAGCAGTGAGATGTAGTATTGGCTGCCATACTTTAACTCTGTCAGAATTTGAATAACTATATAACCAGAGTTGCTTTTTTCATTGGAAGGGGCCTAGAGCCATTTAACTGCTTTCTAAAACTAGATTCAATTAGCCAAATTGATTTTTAGTGCACTCTCTTCAAACAATGAACTGCAAAATACTCAATATTCCATCTCCTTTAATAGGGGTCTGTGTGCACTCTTTTGCTTCTTCAAAAATAACAGAATTACTTTATGAAAAGAGAATGCTGAGCTTAGTCATAATAATATTTTTTTCTCAGAAAGCAAAATAAAAACATTTAGAATAATAAATAGAAAAAAAAGGAAATATAATCTGGAATTTCTCTGTTCATCTTTGAATACTAAAAATCATAAATAAATGATGGGTAACTGATGATAAAATCTTCTACCACATATAGAGAAGTTACTAGGAACTGTTTCAAGCTGAACAACCATAAATTTGTCAAAAATATTTAGGCATATCATTAAAAAACACCAAAAACCTCACCTGATTTTACTTAATTTGACAATTATATTATCTGACTTGTCTGTACCCAATAATTTTTGAAGACATGGGTAAGAGTTCGTAAAGTTTTAAAGGTTGGGGGTGTGTTACATTGGGTGGGTGAAGCCATACTATTTTTTTTCTCGAATCAACTTTAACGACTTTAATGTTGTTATCTCGTTGTTAATAGGAAAAAGTTTTCAACCTCTGACCAACCATCCTAAACTTACATGGGAACTGGATGTGTTCAGCATTTCCCAGGATCAAATCATACGGTGAAGTCCTTATGCTTTTCTAATTCTCTGTCTCATTACATGAACAGGTGGAAAATATTGCATGCTTTTAAGAATTGTCAATAAATCTAATCTATATTATATACTACTAAGGTTTGAATGCACATTATACCATCAGAATAAACAAAAAAGTGCTTTTACCTTGCATACAGAATTTACTTCCTATGTATTGCTGCTGTTTTGGTCTTTCTAACTCCTCAGGAATCTTTGCTACCTTACGAGAGTGACTACATTATTCTGTCCTTCTTTTGATCTTTGAAAATGGGAAGCAAATACTCTATTAAGCTTACAAGAAAAAAAAAGGCTGAATTATTCCCTTTTTAACATGCAGACTACGAGATAAACAAACAAGGACACAATTACTGTAGAAATATGACAAGAATGTTAAGCAATGCAATCTTGGAGTATTAATGATGTTCTGTGTGCATGTGCACATATTCCTGTGTGATATGAAAAGCCACAGGTGTATGTTTGAAATCTGCATTCTTGTTTCACAGAATGGAAATTCAAATTTCCACACAGGTGGAAATTCCTATTATGGATACAATCTAATTCATCTGATTAGGATACTGCTTTAGCTGTAATAGCGTTAATATCGTAGGCCACTATTAAATTAACCGGAAAAGCAAGTTATATGAAAATATAAAGTAATTAATATCAACACAGTTGAGACCCAACCCCCATTGCTGAATTATCTAGATCATCTCTACTCCGTCAATTTTACCATTAATCACAGTCTGGCACATTTTTTGTTTTGTTATCTCAAGACTAGGTCCTTCTTATAATCTCATGGATTTTTATTCTGGGAATTTTTCTGCTGGTTCAGTTGCAGCATTCCTGTCTTGAATTTTAGAACAGTTTTATATCCCTGAATTGGATTCATGTCATGATTTATTGATACTCTGTGTACTAAGCTGGAAATGGTAGAGAAATAATCAATTGGTGGTATTTTTTCTATGGTTGCATTATTTTTAATTTGTCTCTTCTGTATTCTCATCTTTTATTATTTCTTCTGATTTTCTCTCTGCCTTCCATCTCCTGAAGCATTCAAAGAGGATTTATAGTAAGTTTTCATGCCTTTTAAAAGGTAACACTCAGGATAGGATAGGAGATACAGACAGGATACTTTTACACTTAACCCAGCAGTATTGATCATCTTTCTTTTTCCCATCACTGAAGGATCATAGCGATCCTTGCTCTTTATTGTTTCTTTCACACCACTGTTCAGCCATGCTAGTTCCTTTCTGGCCTTTCTGAAGTTATCTCCAGTTAAGTGGAATGCATTCTGGATTTCCAGTACAATGGATGCTCAGAACACTCTCCCTGCTGCCTGAGAGGGTGGTTTATTTCATTGATAGCTTCTTTTTAAAAAATCATAGACTTAGAGAAGGGTTTAGGCTGGAAGCTCATCTTGTAGTCACCTGCTCCTAGTGAAGCTAACTACAAAGTTGTATCAACCAAGGCCTTGTTCTGGGCAGTTTTAAAAACTTCCAAGGTTGGTGATTCTGTCACTTCTCCAGTCAGTGTTTAAACCTGCTATTAGTAAAGATTTCTTTCCCCCAATAAAAATGCTACTAGTTGTGGCTGTTGTCTCCTATCCTTTTGATGCACTCTGAGAAGTTCTCTTCTGTTGATGGTATCCTTCTTGCAACTGAATGAATGCAGGGGCTGTCTTTGTTGCTCCCACACTCTGGATATGTTATGATCACTCTCACAGAATGATTCTTCAACAGTAACATTCTCAATCAGGTCTTTGTGTGCTGCTCAGAACCAGGCCAACAGATGTTGATGGTATCTAAATATTAGTTATAATCCATGTCATTTAAGTAGACTATGTGGTCTGTTGTGTTTCTGTAGGGGGCTAATGACTCTTAGGGTGCCTATGTAAATACATATTCTGACACTTTAATACTCCCTTTAAGTAATACAAGCCTATAATCTCTTATTTAAAATAGTGTCATCTCACAGAAAAAGTGGTAATTCCTTACAAGTGACCTTCAGCCCCCTATTTTTGCAAATGCAAGTGTATTTATTGATGTACTGCAGGTGGTAAGAGCATCTGAAGAGAAGGACAACAGACCATATTTTAAATATCCAGAAATAAATAAGCTGGATCAATATAGTGTAACAGATTGTTTTGCTCATTAGAAGGTAAAAATAAAAAGGAAACTTGTCAATCTACCAAAAATCTAGCCTTTCAATAAGGATATAATTGGAACAAGCTGTCAAAAACAACTTTGAAATTAAATTCACAGCAGCTGGTACTCAATACATTTCATGACAGGTCATCAAAGATAAAAATTTACCTCTACATGTTACTTCTTTCATGTCTGTCAGATATTCAAAATGTCCAGGATTTTTAAAAGAATATTAACTATTTCAAGTTAGAATAACACACAAGTTGTGCCTTTATCTTAAATGGAGGCTTTTTCTTCACTGGAAAAAGCCTTCATTAAGAGGAATACTTCACTCTAACATTTTTTTACTGTTAGTCACAACCCTTTCCTAACCCAGCCCTTAGAACCTTGACTAGTCCTTAGTTTTGTTGGAGCTTTATCTCTCTAGAAATAGATAATTTGCTTTCTTCATTATAAATATTAGGCAATATTTAGCAATATTTTCTATCATGCAACAGACTGTGGATACTATTTTACATGTGAATGTTTCTTAGGAACTCAAACATACAAATCCAGAGTATTTAGAAAGACAGAAGATAGTATTAACACTTAAATCTGATAAAGGTCACTGCAATTCTGCTCTGTATCTGATTATTAAAAAAAAAATCATCATTTTTCATAATACCCTCATTTTAAAGGAACAACAAATAATTGTTTCTTTTCCACTTGGAAAAGTCTCTTTTGATATTTCCTACTCCTCCAGAAGCCCCTCCAAAATAGTATAAAATGCCTCAGGTGACTGTTTTCCTCATTTGAGATAATCCACTTTCAGACAAAATCATATTTCAAGAATGAGTACATCTGCACCACATGGAACTATCTGTGATGATTGTAAAGCAGAGTGTGACTTCTGACAGTGACTTCAGACCACTGCTTGACGTTGGAAAGCTGGAGTTAGAAAGGAAAGAAACCTTGCTCCCCATGTCTAGCTGCCATGCACCTGTTTGAAGGCTGCTAGAAAGCCAGCTGATTAGGAGGTTTTCACACACTCCACTCTTCTGTCATTGAGGTTGGTGAATGATTAAAACTTGCCAGCTACCTATTTTCTTGTTCACACTCTTGTGTTTTGTACCCATCTCCACTTTGTGCTGCATCACCTTTATTGATTCCTTTTGTCATTTGCAAAAAACCATAGTGGTGCGGAGGGTGTGTTAAAAAAGTGGTTAAGGGGGAGCTAGCAACATGGTCTGCTTAGGTCAGGGGACTGTGCTAGACCTCCAGAGGTCCCTTCTAGCAAAATTCTTCCTAGTGAAAAAGTATTTCAAAGAGCAAGCTCAGGGCAGGGCTCCAGACTAAACTTGCTGCAACCTGTCACTCATAATAGTCTGGGTGGTATTACCATTAGGGCTGGCATGCTGCTGCTTTTTTTTTTTTTTTAATAAATCTTGTAAAATTCAAGTAGTTGCTCCTGTCACTGCTGCCCTGGTGTGTGTGAAAGAGAGAGAAGTAAGCGGTAGGGTTGAAAAGAAGCCATTTCAACTGCACCCCCAGCACCCTTGTTCTGCAGCCATGCTAAGGCATCAAGATTCAAAAGGGAAGGTGTAATGTCATAGAATGACTGTAGACCTATAAGCTTTCAATAGAATGGAAGTCGTTATAGGGAACTGGGGTCCCACCATTCAGGCTGTTTTTATGAGCATATTAGCTAAACCATAGTGCTTTTGGAAGTTTGAGTTCAATACAGCAAATATTGTAAAGCCATGTTGTAAAGTCACGGCTTGAGCTGTCTTAGCAGTATTAGTTTCACAAATAATTGATTTAATTAGCTTTTTTTAAAAAAAATACAGAATACTCAAGAACTAAGCAAGCCTTTTGTCTTTATCTTATGTTATAAGAATAAAACTGCATTTTATGGAATCATAGATTCGTTTGGGTTGGAAAGGACCTCTAAGATCATGAAGTCGACAATTATCACAATTATCACATGATTCACCCAGCAGATAGATAACATTTTATGGAAAGGTCTGTTTCTTTTGTTTTGAACGTAAAATATACTTTTCAGAGAACAAGTGCAATATTTAATTTTGGCCAGTTTCAGTTTATTATATCTGCGTGCAACAGAATAAGATTTTCTCTGAGTTTTCCCCATAAGTCTCTTTGCAGCATTTTGCGGACTGACTAAGAATTACAAAATTAAATACAGAGCTATGTTCTTTTGACCTGAAATCTCTGACCTGTAAGATAAAGTGACATTGTTTGTGCTTGAGGACCAGTTCAGCTAATTGTTGATTGATGTCTGTGACACAGCTGGTATGTGATTTTGTTCCCAAGGTAACTCTGCCATATAAAGTGATTCAGAATCAATCATTTGTTTTATAGGGATACAGCAGGTGTTACGTGCTGCACATGGGGAAAATAGACATTTTTACTGAGAGGGTCATCCTTTTATTAAAATATCCTTTCATCCCCCTTTGTGACATAGAAGGCACATTTTCAGTATTATAAGTGAAAAGAATATAATGTTTTCAATAGGAAGAATACTCGGGAATTTCTCCTTCGCTTAACATGAGTTCCCTGGGAATAATATGAACCTAAAAAGCTGTAATAAAACTGCAAAGAAATACCTTTTTATTTTCTCTTACCTTCAACAAAACCATTTTCCTGTGTAACCTTTCCCTGTGCCCCCCACCCAAGAACATTGGTTCACAATAACAGTCAATAAGCCACTTTATATTTACAACATATAACACGCAGCAGAGACCAGCTCATTAAATATGAATCTTAGGCAATTGGAATTGAGTTCATCTCCCACAAAAGTCTGATGGATTTGTGTATTTACAGTCAGGGGAGCTGGACTGCATTTATAGTGCTGAGACTGTTGCTGGGGAAAGCAAAAACTCCTACACAGGCATTATATATGCCTTCTCGTTCATGAGACAACATCAGAAAAAGGAAAGTTAGAATTTGTTCCCCTCACATAGGTGAAGAAAGTCTAATTTTTCATGTGCTTGAACAAGAAACAATTTCAAACACAGACCCTAACCCGGATTATAATTTATTAGAATAAAAAAAGAAATACAAGGGCATTGAGCTACATGTAATGCTGAAACAAGAACACGGGCTTTGAATTGTTGCTCACTTTTTGTAGCTGTACCAAACAATCCTTGATTTTCATGAGGTTTTACATGCAGGCAACCACCGCAGGATTTGGCTTATTATTTCTAAAGGAAAATATAAAATTTCGAAGGTGGCACAAAAGATTTTCTAAGTTTGGTGAAAAATACATTTTAAAGAGCCGCACAAATAAGTACTCTCAATTATTTTCTATATATTTTCTGGGTTTGCTTTGTTTAAGAATATCACAAAAGATTTCTTCATCTATACTAAATCAGGATTTCTTAGCTAAGAGCTGTGAAGAAAATCTGTGATTGAATTTCAACAAATTGACTTTTCTTTTAAAGCTGGTTCCTGTTTAATCCAGCCACAAACCAGCATTAACATAAATTCCTGTTAAACAAGACAAGATCCTGTCAGATTAATTTAATGTTATGGGAAATCCCTTTCAGATTTATTATCACTTTACAAGTTTAAAAATTAGTAGGATTTTTTTTGGCTGCTGTATTACATGGTAATATTTCTTACCATTTCAATAATTTCCTTGACGTTATTTTTTTGTTGAAGGAATGCCTTTGTTGCTTGAAGGTTTTGTGAAAGCAGAGTGTGGTGGGTTAGCCTTGGCCTGCAGCCAAACTCCCACCCAGCCACTCGCTCCCCCCACAGTGAAGGGGGGCAGGGGAGAAATGGGAAGAACAGGAATGAGAAAGCTTGTGGGTGGAGAAGTAGACAGGGAGATCACTTACTAACTACCTTCATGGGCAGACTAGACTTGATTTCTGGAAAATTAGTTTAATTTCTGGCCAGTTAAAATACACATATAATTACTGATTTTGTAAAGGGTGACAACAGGACAACCATTAAAACACCTTTTATCTCCCCTTTCCCAGGCTCAGCTTCACTCCTCTAATCTTGGCTCCTCTCACCAGAGCGGGACAAGGAGATGGGGAATAGGGACTTGTCATCAGTCCAAAACAGCTCTTCTCTGCTTATCCTTTCTCATTGTCCTGTCCTCCTTTTGTCACCTAGGTCCTTCCCAGGCTGCAGGCCTTCACAAACTGGTCAAGTATGAGTTGTTCCTGCAGGCTCCAGTCCTTCAGGATAAGCCTGCTCCTATACTGGTCCTTCATGGTCCCCAGCTCCTTCAGGGTCTGTCCACTTGTGGCATGGGGTCCTCCATGGGCTACAGTGGGGATATCTGCTCCACTGGGGTTTAGCTGTTTCCTATGTATCAACTCTAAGCAACGGTATGGCAGAATAAGTATATGCATTTATCTATGATTGGGTATATGAAGTATTACTAATCAGTAATATTAATTATCAGTAGTAAAAATTAGGTTATTGTTAAAGTGAATTGGTGTGTACATATAAAATTACATTGGATTTGTAGTAAAAATCTCTCTGTAGTTATGTAAGACTCTCATGCATTTCTATTATTCTGTTGACACAAGGACTATAATTTTTTGTGAAAGTCCTAGCCATTTGAAAAAAAAACTACCTTGAACCAAAAGATTAAAGCAGCTAACTCCTCATTCATTTCAGATACATTTGTGTATTCAATTATTTTTTTCAATTTCAATCTTGCTTTAGTCACTTAGAAGCTGTCTTTTGTTAAAATTAAATAATTGTTTTCTAGGCTTTTTTGGTAATGGTATATGTATGATCCTGGCTACATTTTGGTTATGCTGCAGAGATCTAAAGATGGATAAGATGGATTGCATCTGTCTTTCGAACTATTAGAACATGAAGTATAGGCAAATCAAAGAGACAGATGAAGTAAAATTCAGTAAAGAAATGTATTTCTATGATATGTCAACAGCCTCAGTAGAAAAGCTAAGCACTTTTTTAAAGTGACAAAAGTAAATGTTGACTGGCTTTTGCACTCTTGCCCTTACAGGGCTCATAATGTTAAGAGTAAACCTCTGATTCTGCAAAACCACTGTGTGAATTAGGTGTGTCAGATCAGAACTTCAAAATCTACTCTTTCAAAACAACCACTTCAGTACAGTCTGGATGAAACCCATCAGGCTGCACACATTATGGATGGCTTATGTATAGCACCTTATGTAGAGGTGTTATTACATAAATGAGGCCTGGCTGCAATGGAACTCCAATTGACTGACTTTTATGGCAGTGGAAGTTAAAGCCTATTATCGATGCATTTCTTCCCACAAAGCAGGCTAAATTTTAAAAATAACGAATAGGCAGTTTTCAGTGCATTTTTATAGGTCTTTATTTCCTTCTTCTCTAATAGGAGAATATTTGGCTAGAACTTAGAAATTCTAGAATGTATCGATTTCTGAATGTTGGATTTTTATAGAAGAAACAATTCTAGCTGTACAGAAGCATTGATACTGGCATTATACTCTCCTCAGAATCCCTGGTATAAGGGACAAATTTTCTCAATATGTCGCTCACAAGAGATGTCAATCTTTTCACTCTCTTGATGGTTTTAAATGTCTTACTTTTATTTTGGTCTACCTTTTGTATCACCGAATATGTGTCATTACCTGTAGGTCCTATTATTAATTTCCACTCGTTTTCTACATTCAATTCTTTCATCTCATACTTATTTGCTATCTTTTTTATTTTTAGAAAATCTCACCTGTCCTGACTTTGCATGGCAAGTGCCAGCAGTTCCAGTGATTTCTTAATTGTTTCTTCCCTCTGCCTCTCCCTTTCTTTACTGATGTTCTTTACAGGATGCATGTTTTTATTTTAAAAATGTATTTTTAAATATTTTTTCATATTATCAGAGAAAATATTATATTCTCAAATATTTATTAATAAAGAAATCTATTTTCATTCCTTTCTAGAACAGAACCACAAAGTTAAAGCCTTCTATTAGGCATAGTGATAAATTAACTGTAACACTACATGTTTCAGACATCATATGTTACATAATAGTTACTATAATAGTATTATTCCTCTAAATAAGACAACAGCCTTGAGCAATTGCTGCTCATGGGCAAGTAATTTGAGCCTTAGTGTTTTTTGGTTTGCTTTTTTTTCTTTCATTAATAAAAAGTATTACCTTTCTACAAAGGTAATGAAAACTGAAATGTGGGCAATTTTCTGTGGTACACTAAGTCTTTTAAAGATTGTTGACCAGATATGCAAATGGTCATGGATGGCTAAAGAAAGTAGGAATAAAACCAAAAAATGAGTGTCTGTCTGATGAGCTATGTGGAAATTAAAATGCCATCACCCTATGCATTGTCAATTGCATTATTTTGATCAAGCCATCACTACACCAGTAGATTGAAAAAGAAATTACAGTATCTTCAATTAAATTGAATTTTCATATATGCCTACTGAAAAGATTGCTCCTTTTTTTCTTCTCTTCTTTTAGTGCTTCTGACCTCCTGGCTCCAAACCAAACATCTGATTTCTTGTTTGGGCCTTCATTTTACGTTTGTCTCTTTCTCTGCTCTCTCCTTGTCTTTGTTTAACAAAAAGAAGCCAAGCAAATCAATGCATTGATTTTCTGCAAAAGACTGAGTTTCTACCTGATGTTTCAGATGCCTTTGATCTGAGAACTGTAGTGCTTAATATTTTTTCTTTACTTTTTCATGTAAATAAATCATATCAGTCTCTGGTGGTCTTAGCTGTATGCCAAAGTAAGCATACCCTTATCTGACCAGAGGATAAGGTTATACAAGGTCACAAGAATATCCCTTGAGCTATCAACCTCAGCACTCGTGGATGCATCCCATCAGGTCACATGGACTTGTATCTGTCCAGTTTCTTTAAACGTTCCCTGACTTAATAACTCAAATGATGGTGAATTCTTCCTCGATCTAGACTGTCCCACTGCTCTAAGGAGCCTGGTACTCTCCTGAAGGCTGGTCTTCCTGGTAAATCTGAGGCAAGATGCATTGGGCACTTCCTTCTTTTCTGCATCTTCTGACTTTCCCCATGCAGTACTGAGCCCTGTCTTCTTGTGTCACCTGGGGCTTTGGCTTTCCCAGCCCCACCCTTGTGGGCTCAGACTGTGTTTTTGTGTTCTTCCTGCACGACATCTCCCTGCTTCCACCTCTTGCCCACTATTTTTTCAGATCTGACTTTAGTTAGGAACTCCTGGTGCTACATTCCTATTCTAGTCGGAAGCTCCACAAAAGCTGCTGGCTACTTTTGCTTGAATTTCTGCATGTCAGGATAAACTACTCTTGAGTTTGAAGCGAAGAGTCATTATCTGACAATTTGTCTTGTTTTCTCCTCTCACGATCCTGAACTCCACCATCTCATGGTCATGGCAAATCCACAAGAAGACTGTGAAGCTTTCAAAAACCTGGCAGGCTTAGGCTACTCCTCCTGTGGAAGAGAAAGACTTAAATGCTGGTAGAAATGGCCCACATGCAAGAGAGGGCCTAACATGTTTTGCAATTATTGTAAAATCGTGGTTTTACTTCTTTGTCAGTCTCGAGATGCTATTGCTCTTGGGGCACATTAAATAGATATTATCTTCAAGAAGATTACAGAAAGTTATCTTTATTGCAGACAAGTGTTCTGGCTGCATAATTAGAACCAGCAGCTAATTTTCATTTATGTACTTGCTATAAGATGTGCTTATATTTTGATTTTTATTATGCTGATATTGCTAATAAGAGCTACAGTTTTCACTCTCCCTTATTTGTGTTTATTTGACCAGAGTTCAGAGTTCAACTTTAAGACTTATTATTATTGCATTAAGAATGTCATGCCTCACAATATACAATGCCCGGTTCTATTACAAAATCATTGTGCCAAATCCAATTAGCAAAGATTTTTTGATGAATTAACCTTGTCAGGGCAGAATATACGCTGCACCTGCTGTTTTGCTTTAGAGCCAGACTTCAGCCCTCCTACAGTTAAGTACTTGGTTGTTTTGCTGATCCCTTTCAGCTCACTTTTTCCTCCTTGTCTTCAGACGTCACTACCTCCAGATGTCCAAGATTTTTCTGCCTCATTTATATGTATGATTTCCCTCTTCAGTTTATTCTTTCATCATTCTCAGTACTCTCTTGTTGCAGAACTCTGCAGCAGATTTTTTTGCTTGTACCTTGCCTTATCTCCAAGGAGCCTTGCAAATGCTGCTACTCCAGACAGGAAAGCAAGGCTGATCACTGGAGCCCATGAATGGCCAAACGAGAAGGTTATTGAACAATCTATTGAGAGAGCATGAAAAAAATTCATTTATGTGCTTAAGGGAATCTGACCCCCAGGGTAGCATGAACCTCCATTTTGGTGAGCTGAAAAGTGGCGTTCTGGTATGGAGGGAATTTGCATTCCCTCCACTTCTAGCAGTTCCCTGTGAAGAAAAAACAGGAGAGGGAAAGAGTTTGCCTTTTTTTCATCTCCCTTCCTGCCTGCAGGGACACAGTGTGACAAGAGTGAGGAGTACAGACCATGAGGCAATGCCAGGGTACATTTAAGAAGTCCATAAAAGGTTTCAGGCAGACTAGAGACCTGAATGGCTGAGCTGGTGTAACCGGTCATGGCTGACCCCATTCTGCTAATCTCACCAGATATTTGGTTGTGACATTGTACCCTGCCTCTGGGTACTAAGGGCCTACAAGACTTCCTATCCTCCTCAGCTGCCATGGTCCTTGGTCAGAATCCTGGCCTGCAGCATCACAGGCTGCCTCTTTTGAGGCCATTCGTGGGTGGTCTGCATTTGATCCCAGACTAGTCAGAGATCTCCTGCTCCACCACCATCACCAGTACCATCTGCCTTGAGAACAGAGGCAGATATGAGAAGTATCAGGGAGGGAAGAGGAGAAAACTTGGACTTGGTGCTGGGATCAGATCCTTCATGGTACTGGGCAGCAAACACAGAGGTCTGCAGTGTGAGCCATCTGTCATCCTTTCAGCTGACAGCCTGCCATGAAAACAAACCAAAGAATCAGTCACTGGAGAGCAGACTTGCATGGCCAGCATCCCTGTCAGATGGACTGCTGTCTTTCAAGTACAAGGAAGATGGATGCAGCTAGCACAACAGGGCACACACATCTCCTGACAAGGATCAGCTCTGGAGCAACATTCATCGGTGTCCACAATGCTCAGCTCCTCCTCCTGCTCCCAACATCCCTCCATCTCCATCCACCCACAGTGGTTGCCCCAGACCAACCTGAGCAGAGCCCAGCGGGCCCCTGACATGCCAAGGAGGTCTAAGGACAGAGGTGGCACCTCCTCTACCTGCCTAGGAAAGGAAAAACGAAACATGGCCCTAGATGGCAGGAGGAGGAATCTCTTTCAACAGTAAATAGGACTAAAAAAAATCACTCTTTAGGATTTTGGGCATCTCTTGGAGCACAGCATAGTGTCCAGACTCTCCACTGGAATGAGATGTACTTCTTGCAGGAGGAACTCTGGTGTTGGTGCCCTAAGGAGGGCAGCCAGTGGCCACCACTGCACCCTTTGCTGGCCCACTCCTAGGTCTGCCCAGACACCGACACTGTGCAACTATGACCACAGCAAATGGGTAAAACCTTCCCCCATTTCCAAGGGTGTGGGCAAGGAGCTGTTGCCACAATCGCTGTTTCACCCGAGTGGCACTGTGCAAATCCAGCAGCATTTGTTGCTTTTCAGAGAACCTTTCTGAGATCATCATGCATAATATTCCATCCTCTTCCAGGGCAGGGAAGTAGAATCCCTTGGGTCTTGTGTCTATCAAGCTTGATCTTGTCTGGGAGACGCATGTACCTAATCAAATTGTTCTGTAATAGTACCATGCACGAATGGGGAGGGGGTGTGGGACCCTTTGGTATGACATAGCTGGTTGCTATGCAGCTGTCTGCCTCTGCAGCTACTGCTTTTACTGCTGCAGTTGCTATAGGAGACTATCAAATGAGCTGATGAAAGATTTCTTCCCTCACTCTCAGTGGCATATTGCCTTAGCTTTGTGTACGCTGCATACCAAGCATCTGATCCCAGCAAAAATCTATCCCTGCTTTCTTCCTTCTCCCCTGCTGGAAACCATGGAAACCAAGCTGACTTGATTCTGCCATGGACAAAGAATAGAGGGGTGGCCCAGAGACACAGCCCTTGTCAGCTCCGCTGAGCTATCTCCATCCTTCACCTATAGGAAAGAGTTAAGGCTTTATTTACTCAAAGCTGAAAGTTGATGATATTAGTATTCTAATTTAAGATACTATTTACAAATATTCTTTGACATGTTACTTGCTTCTATATACTCACTTGCCATCACATCAGGCATCCCTAGCCACCAGAGAATAATATGTGGAGAATAACACTCAGATCCGTTTCATCCTGTGAGGTTTTCAAGGTGGTGTTTGTTAAATAGCCAGGTATTGGGCAGAGCCACACAAATATCCCCTGCTTGATCCATCATTTGGTGAGGGGTTACAAGACCGGTACTTTTTGACTCACAGAATGATTTGTTGAGCTGAAACATTTTCAGGGTTGCAGATGGACACACACAATTAGTTTTCTTGGCTGAAGGGAGGGCCCTTCATCTGCCTCAAGAATAAAATAGTGCCATGCATACAATCACTGGCGCTTGAGTGAACAGTACAAGCCCTCTGGGAGAGGTCAATTGAGTGGTCGTAGCCTTTTTATGGCATTCTCAGACTCTTCTTTCCCCTTCCAGAACAGTGGACCAAGAGGCTCAGCTGAGAAATGGGACCCTGAAAAGGAGCCACTGGATTCCAGCCTGGGTTGCCAATGACCAAAGGTTCCATATTATCAAAGAACTGGGATTCATGCTGAGCTATGCCAGAAGCTGGGCTGCAGTCTTGATCCTGTGTATGCCCCGTCTTAAACATTTGGGTTTTTGTTATGGCTTCCCATCTGTGTGTAACTTACCTGCCTCAGCTGCTGTGCTCTCTCTCTTACGGTAGCAAGAGACACAACAGCTAGTATCCAAATCTATCTCCAAACCCTCAGTCCTATGGGAGATCTTAACAAAGAGAGGCAATGGTTGCCATCTCCTTGGTGTACATAGCCCTTTGTTGTCCTTTGACTATAATGAGAACTAAGAAACTCTCCTTCCTTGAGTGAATATTCCAAGAAGGAAGAAAAAGAGGTGTTTCTCTTGTAGTAGAAAAAGGGCTATGACTGTGTTTGATATGACCTTAGGGGACAACTCCTGGTATCAACACAGGCTGGGAGATGAACAGATTGAGAACAACCCTGTCGAGAAGGACTTGGGGTTCTGGTGGATGAGAGGCTGGACATGAGCCAACAATGTGCGCTCACAGCCCTGAAAGCCACTTGTATCTTGGGCTGCATACAAAGCAGTGTGGCCAACAGGCTGAGGGAGGGGATTCTGCCCTCTATTCTGCTCTAGTGAGACCTGACCTGGAGTGCCGCATCCAGGAAGGACATGGATCTGTTGGAGCAAGTACAGGGCCACAAAGGTGATCAGACTGATGGAGCACTTCTTGGATGAGAACAGGCTGAGACAACTGGGGTTGTTCAGCTTGGAAAAAAGATGTTTTAGGGATGACCTAATTGCACTCTTCCAGTGCCTGAAGGGAGCCAACAAGAAAGACTGAGAGGGACTTTTACAAAAGCATGTAGTGACAGAACAAGAGGGAATGGCTTCAAACTGCAAGTAGGTTTAGATTAGATATTAGGAAAAAATTCTTTAAACAGATTTCCCATAGTAATTTTGGGTGCCCTATCCCTAGAGATGTTCCAGGCCAGGCTGGATGGAGCTCTGAGGATCCTGGTCTAGTGGAAGGTGTCCCTTCCTATGGCAGGGGGCTTGGAATTTTAAGGTCTCTTCCAACCCAAATCATTCTGTGATTCTATTATTCTATGAAATATAAACATGGAAGAGAGATACAGTGTCAAGGTCAGCTGGGATAGGGCTGTAAGACTGCCAGAGTAAAGATGAGAGAGTCTTGTCCATACATTGTCCATACTACCTGCTAGGATTGTTCCCACATTCAGACCATGCCCAGGCATAGCTGATGAGTGTGGAGAGGCTAAACACCTGCCACAGGGGCTTATCAAATGTTAACCAGCCTGGAGAATTCTGTATCACTATTAGATTATGTGCTTGGCACTGTTTGATTCATGTTATGTCAGTACACATAGCCCCAGACTGCATGGACTATGTTAACACTGGCCAGAAGATTACAGAAGAGACAGTAGAGGGGATCTACTAAGCTAACAAATTTTCATGCAGAAACAGAGTGAAAATGCTGTGCAATTATCCTGCATGACACAAATGAAGACTGACTTCACAAGTCGTATAGAAACATTTTCCCCTTTGAAGCAAAACCATATAGCAGTAGGGTCCTGTTCTTGCAATCCTAATTGCAAGAAACAATTATTTTTTGGAAAAGGGGCAGATAGGGCACATCAAAGAGCAGCAATGGGTAGCTGCTTTCTGAAGGACAGAGAGACAAGAATTAAGAGCAATAGCTCAGCTGACGGGGCAGAGGTCTCACCAGACAGAGCCCAGCCCCACAGCTCCTATGCAAAGGGAGCAGGGCAGGATAGTGGGTTCAACCAAGCATCCAGACCCCCAGGTACATTCATGTTGGTAAAGCAGGTCCCAGGTCAAGCCAGAGGGTTAATCTGCAGGACAGGGACTGGGCTGGTGTGGACTAATGCTAAACTGGACACCAACACTCCAGTGACTTGGCTAGGGAAGGGACTGAACATCCAGAGCTGAGCTCTCGGTCCTTGGGGCAGGGTGTTAGGTGGAGGTCCCAAGCAGCACTGAGTCAGGGCCATAGAGACTTACCCTCAGAATTTAGTCAGGACAGATTGTGCCTAGACAGCAAGTACACAGGCAGAGAGCAGGCCGTCTGCACAAAGGCAGAGTCATTCATGGTCGGAAGGACTTCACACAGAGAACAAAGATTACAGAAGAAACAGCAGCAAGAGTTCCCAGTGGAAATCAGTTAAAATACAGCATGGGAAAGGAATATTACACTGAACTCTAAATTTTTCACCTTTTTTGAGACCATGGGATTTTCTATTTTCTGATTCTCTTTTTTTCTGATTTTCTGATCACTGTTGTTTATTCCTCTGTACCTTTAAGATATGACGCATCTTTTTATGATTGTGCAACCAAAACTGCAGACAGCACTTTGGTTGAACTGTGGATGTGTAAATAAAGTTTTTCTTCTCTAAATCATAATTTACATTTTTTTATTTTCCTTGGGCAACAACAATGATTGTCAACAGCCCCAAGATTCCTTTCAGGAGCACCAACAGCTCATTGCTGTACCTGGGCAGTCAGGACTGTTTCCTGTTGACTTTCCTACAGCTCGGTGGTTAGTAACACTGAACTCCCTTTGCCATTTTCAAATGCTAAGATCTTTTTCAAATCTTTGTAATCAGAGAGATCAAGCCAATTTTAATGAGACCAAACCATGGCTTGATCAAAATAAAACTCCCAAAAACATATCTAGCCTGGATATTGCTTTCTCAGCAGTAGGTGTTTCACTCTCCCTACGTGTATTATTTCTTAATGCAGGCATAGTCAAGAGATGTTAACTCTGTTTCTTGATACCTACTTAAGTGAGCCTTTGATTTTCTGCAAGAATTTTAATGTTAAATCAGAAGCTGAACAAGAGTCAGGACTGTGAGTCTATCCTATCCCTTTATAATAAAGTCTGATGGTTGACAACCACCAGGGTTTTTAATATAATCTTGATTGCTTTTAATTCTCTAGTCTCTGAGATTTCTTTCCTTTACATCTTTGAGGTCTGTTGTTGGTATCTTATACCTCTCAGCCTTGCACAGATTTTTCTGTGTGGATTGTAGAGTGGAAAAGTTATCCATGATCTGCAGAAGAGAGTACAAAGAAGAACAGCAATACTGTAGTTTACTCTTTTGGCACTGCTTACACAGAAGGTAGGAAAGGGAAAAAAGGCCTTGTAGAGAGAAGAGAACATTTTTAGTGCAGAAAACAGAAACAAACAAAATTCAGGAAGCCCTTGCTCCAGTGTAGTTTGAGCACAGACACCTCATAGTCATGAGCTAAAATGATTCCATAGTTTGTGAGAATGGGATCATCAGGGTATCCACAGCCTTGTTGTATCAATATTGCATCAAATCAATATGGGTTTATTGAAGTTATACTTCCTGCAGAAGCTCAAAAAAAGAAAAAAGTGCCAAACTGCTGAAGGAAAAGACAATAGCAGAAATAGTGCATTCATCAGTAGCATGTCTGAGTTTGTAAAGCATTGGGCTGGGTGTTCATCATTTGATTTGAAATTACAGAATTTGGACAGTACCTACAGCTGCTGTGATACTATGTAATCATTTATGCATTTAAACACCGAGTCCTTACTGACTGAGACTGATGGCAGAATTTTGAATCCACAGCTAAATTATAATTTCAAATCATTATATCAGATAATGCAAATGAAAGGTTTTACTCTTTTTAATCTTCAGCTATTAAATTTTATGTGACCATTCACTTGGAATATACTGTAATGACTTAAAGACTGGTACAAACCAATCATTTCCAGATCTTAGAAGTAATTTAAGCCATAGCATTTCTTCCCTTATGAATGCAAATGGTCTTTGTTGTTCCTATAATCATAAAACATTTACCTCTTTATGCTGTGGTGTGAGATTTTTTCAGATGACAAGCACAAATGGTTAAGTAACTCATAGTATTAACTTTCTCATGTTCTCAAGAGAAATACAGATGAAGAGGTAGGACAAATAATATTGATTGATATTAAATCTAATAACATAACCTTTTACATCCGTGTTTTATGTGCATCTGTCATCTTCTTTTAAACTGTTGTCTCATTTTTAATTTACCTATTTCTCTATCCACACTCCATTTCTCCTCTCTTTTTCTCCTTACTGTTTTGCTCCAGAGTTCCGAACACATTACTCATATGGAGCAATTGGGTAGGATGGGGGCTCTCACTGGCTTGTTGTGTCATGTTTTTCCCTTCAATGTCACTTAATTCTTATACCTGCTTTGAACCAGTACAAGAACAAAGATTGTACTCGCATCCGTAAAGAAGCATTAGTGTTACTAACTTAGCAGTAGCACAGTTTGCAGACACACAAACATCAGTGAGCTCTCCTGATTCCATTGTATGACAGAAGCCTAATATAACAGGAGAGAAGAAGCAAAAAAAAAAAAAGTCTCATGAGGAACTGCAGAAATCACTGATATTTCAGAATCTGTAAACTAAAGAATTAGGTAAAGGGCAAAATGGGTAATGACTGGTGGGATATTGCACTGATAAATGCAGGTAGCATATATCAGTAACCACAAAGGATTAAAAAAGCACATATTTAAAATGGAAGGACATAAACTCAAGGCTGAAAGGAGAACAAATCTCTTTTCAAAAGTTAAAACCATTTTCTATCTCCTTTCATTTGGACACTAATGCACTAATAGCAGACTTCTAATACCAGGCATTTCATCATTATGACAGAAGAAAAAAATTGAGAAAACTGAAGATATGAGTAAGAGAAAGCTTTGAAAATCTAAAGGGGCCTCAGGAAGTTTTGAAGTTAAATACATTTTAGCTCAGTGATGCTTGAGCACAATAGCTCTCTACAAACTTACTAACTGATGGGCTGGGGAACTGAAATGGAGATCACAGGAGAATATTAGGAAATAACTCCCCACAACATCTTTTATGTGAGAAAATTTATAGAAAAGGTGAAGAGCAAAAATGTGATCCCACATTGCTTTAAAGTCTTACAAGGCCACAAGACAGAAAGTTGAGAGTACTGTCCTGTAGGACAAACAGAGCCAAAACTGTACTGGTCTGGACAATGAGTCATGATGCAGAGTCATGCTTCCATGAGTCGTGATCCAAGATTGGCCCCTGAAGAAAAAGAGATGAGGCTGCAATTTCTGCCCCAGAAATTCCCAGCCAGGGAAACCCACAAGGCTTTGTACCCTCTCCAGCTCTGTTGTAACTTCACACACTGTTGGCCATAAAGACCATAAGTAGATGTTATAAATCATCAGGCTAAACTAAATGGTATTTAAGGGTTATTTTCCTCATTTTCCCCTCTTTTTTTCTTCTACATCATGGATACACTTGGTGCCTCTCTTCTTCTAAGATAATTTTCCACAGCCACAGCATGGCTGGGGACAACCAGATCTTTTTATACAGTCAAAACATATGTATTTACCTCTTCAGTTTGCAGCATTTAGAAGAATCCCTTTGACTCTCATGCAGGCCTCCCGTCCTCCCACGAAGATGAAATTTTTTGTGTATGTGAACAAAAACATGATGCGCTGCTGATGGCAGGTGCTAGCATAGGGGTGTCTCTTAAAGCATCTTCTGAGGAAGGTTCCAGCACCCCCTGCATCAGAAATGCCACAGAAGCTGAGAGAAGTTTGTATAATTCTAAACAAATACAAGCAGTGGAAAATAGCCTCCTAAAACATTCATATTCCTGACAAAGGCATAATAGTCTTTGGTGTATTTCCAAAGTGGCATCAGTACTGATTAAGTCAGAAGATGAAATCAGTTGTTCTGTGAGAAAAAGTGACCGTAAAAAAAAAAAATAATTCAGGATCCCTCGTGGCACTGAGATGGTAAAGGTTTGTTCTTTCAATAAGTTTGCCACACACAGATTTAGCATTTCTGCAATTGGTTCCTCAGTACTATGTGCTGCAATGAGCGTAAGCACAGGATTGTTCCTGTACTACGTGCTACTATTCTGTATATATCCTGTGCCATGTAAATGCACACCTCACTTTTGGTGGACTTACTTACTCTTCTCCTATCATCATAAGCACTGTATCATACAGGAAATTCCAAACTCCCTTTTTCCTGTCCAAGATGTAATTTTACCTAGTCAGAAAAACGAAGGACAACTTTCTCTCTAAGTGGTGCTGACTATGCTCACTCTTCTCCCCTTTTATGATCTTGGGGCATGATCTGTGCCCCAAGACAATAAGCCTCTCTGGGCAGCGTGGCTGTATATCCCCTCCTAACAGCTTTTCCCACCTGAGTGGCACAGAGCACCATGCCTGGGAGAGCTGATTTACATTAAGCAAAGCTCTCCACCCAGCTCCAGCACAGCCTTTCTGTTGTATTCCCAATGGATCCTTCATATCTAATTAAGATATTAAATCTTGTTTCATATCTGGTAATAAAGAAAAAAGTATGTTTTTTCTTATTAGGCACTCCTCTGTGTTTCACAACAGCAGAATCTTGGAAAAACAGTCCTGATATTCAGAGGTGTACAGTCAACAACTGAGTAACTTCAAAAGAGTAAGAACCTCTTGATTTCCTTTCCATGATCTACGGACAAATCTCAAGGTTTCTCTTGCAAGATATCTGTCCACCACTCTATCAATGGGATGGGATGTCTCCTTGACTGTAACACCTGCCTGGAGGGAGAAACCCTGTGCCTTGTGCCTTAATAACACAAACCTCTATACAGCCATACAGCTGGCAGGGTTACTGCCTGGGAAAGGCCTGTACACCATTTTCCTCTCTCAGTTCTATTCCCTCTTTGTGACAGTGGGCTGCTCTGCCATCTTTTTCCCATGGAGAGTTCAGGTTGACCTTAAAATTTTAGTATCTCACCAGCAATAAGCATAAACATTTCTTCTGAAGGGTAAAAATCTTTGTCATGTTCTGATGTTTTTTATTTAAAACTCCAGCTTGTCCTTGGACTTCATTCCATCAATGTCTTCTGGAAAGGTCAACAAAATGCATATTTTAAAGCATACTATAAAAAAAGAAAAAAAAGAAAAGAAAAAACTCTTTAGAGCATTTAAATCCCATAGCCTGGTGGAGTTTCTTAAATCTTAAAGTAAACAAAACTGCAAAGAAACTGTTAATCCAGAAGCTTCACTTTTACACACATCAGATTCTGAGTGATCAGATTTACCTTTTCCTTCAGCAGCTACTTGTTATAAAATAGTCTTTTCAACCTTTGAAAATGTTTCCTGCATTCCCACATTTTGTGCCCATAGGTCTCTTAACAGGCTTTTCTTTAGTGTTAAATTCTTAAGATTTCTCCAGCTCCCAGCTTATTCCAGAACTGCATTTGGTTATATGCCTTCCTGTCTCAAACATGCATTTAGAATCATTACAAAAGTTATTTTCTCGAGTCTTCCAGGTCTGTAATTTAGAGACTGACACACAAAAGATCTTTCATGCCAAAGAGTAGAAAATAACAATGCTTTATTCTGCCTTTGTGGTTCCTGGCCATATCAGTGGTATTAGCACACACACCGCGTTTTAAATTGGCACTCAGCATAGTTCTTACTGATCCACAGCTGCCTGTGTGTTTAAGTGCTTTTCTGAACAAATATACTACAATTAGGCCAATTCAAAGACCACTCACCTGAAGTCATCTGCACATATTGCACTCAAATAAACAACACAGAGACCAGCAAGGGGCTATGACCACCTGATGTCTAGCCAGAAATTTCTCTCTCTGGCAAGTTATTCACATCCAGAACACCATGACAACACAAACCTGTAGCAAGGCAAGATATAGCAGAATACATTGGGGTGTCATCCATCTTGAACACATCTCAGACTTTTTTGCTGCCTGGAAGCCCCTGAGTAATAACCAGCAAAAGTTTTTTGAAAACCATTTGGTCAAACCTTGGGTTTTGGCCCTGCTAATAGTTTTGCATCTGTGCAGCCCCCAGTGGGCATGAAGTTAATTGCAGAACACGTTATTGCCTACATCATCCTCACCTAAAATTATAAATATGCAGACCTCTAGCCTGTGTAGCTTAACTGCATGCCCACCGTATCTGCATGTGTTTGCTATAGGAACCAGAGAGGGAAAAAAATGGATTCTAAACAAGAAGCCTGGACAGGGACTTTTTACAAGGGTATGTAGTGATAGGACAAGGTGTAATGACTTTAAATGGAAAGAGAGTGGGTTTAGATTACATATTAGGAAGAAATTCTTCACTGTGAGTGTGGTGAGGCACTGGAACAGATTGCCCAGAGAGGCTGTAGGTGCTCTATCCCTGGAAGTGTTCAAGGTCAAATTGGATGGGCTTTGAGTGACCTGGTTTAGTGGAAGGTGCCCCTGCCCATGACAAGGGAGTTGGAACTGGATATCTTCAAGATCCTTTCCTACCCAAACCATTCTGTGATTCTGTGATATGGGATTCAGGACAATCCTCCTTCCTGCTTTGTGAGGGCAGGGACCCTGGGTGTTCCTCCTGCCCCAGGTGGTGTTGCCGGACCGAGGTGGTTCACTCTTTATAAGTGCACCTCATTGCAAGGTTGGGTGCAAGTTCTCAATACAGACCCAGACAGCCCCCACAGCCCCAAAACCTTTCACATAAGTTCCCTCATGTACTCTGTCCCTCACAGTGCTATCTGCAAGTTTTGTCTGCTTCTCACTCTGATACTTATTAAGCCCATCTCACTTTCAGCAGTTTACCATATTCAGTTCAACTACTTCAGCTCAGGCCAGGGCTCTGGCATTTGCACACATACTTCAGGAGGAAAGGTCCAGATGACTGAACTGATTTAAAATGTAGTCATTGGCAGACAGATAACCCCAATTCCTCCATTTGAAGTGCAAAGTATCAATCACATCACAGTCCTGTAAACTTTCACATATATCCTTCCCCACACCACTGCACCCTGCCAAAGACCTAGCAAGGACTCCTGAAAAGCTGACATATCCTAATGGATATTCTCCCTTCTTAAGATCCAGGATGTCTTGAATTCATCACATTTATGTCACACACATTCCAGGCAGAGCTCTTTTTGACCTTAGGTTTACTAATCAAACAGAAACTCTCATTTCCCCTTCTTTAGCCCTGTCCCCAGCCATGATTCTGCAGACTCAGTCTAGGGTATAAATACTAATGAGTGGCATATATCAAAATCATGTGGACACAGGCTAAAAATCCAAAGTTAATATCAAGATGACTTGATTATGCAAACAGTTATCTAATAGAAATAATCACAGGTTGAAAAAAAAATGCTTTGAACCAAAGAAGTTCCAGATAAATTCCTGGTCTGCTTGAGAGAAAGCTCTCAGTAAGGATAGAAATTTCCACACCTTCTCCATAGGTCTGTTGATCTCAGATAAAAGAAAAAAAAAGAAAGAATGTAAATTAAGGAAAGAATTATCATATCCATTATACTTTGAATATAAACTTCAGATTCACAATTCTACCAGAAGCTAGAGGGACATCCCAACCTGAGTTCAGTTAGCTGTCTATAAGCTCTATAGACTACTGCTTTGGTGAAGGACTTTCCCTTTCAAATATTAGAGATTAAGAAGTTCTAAACATGCCCTGGAGAATATAGTTATCAGACATATTACAACCAACTAGAGAGATGAGGAATTCTTCACTGCAGAAGTCAGTATGTTTGAATGTACATGCTACAGTCAATATACTCTGTTGAAGTGTTGCACTGAAATATATTGACAGGAACATGGTGGGAAAATTTAGAACCCCAAATGCTCACCCACAAAAACTACTTGTTTTCATGTTCAAGCTATTAGCAGGCATTAAAATATCTCAGTAAGCAAGGATTTTGTGGTTTATTGAAAGTAATTAACATATGGAATACAAAAGTTTTCTAATGACTGAAGATATGAGTTTCAAAAGCATAGATTTTCTGGAATGGTATTAAATTAGGGTTGTGGATGAGAAGAAAGAAGTGCTAGTTATGTGGACAGTTGCTACTTTTGGTAAGGATTTTCTGAGATCAGAGGAAGCAAAATAATCAATCTTTAGAATCCCTTGAGAAGTGTGATCATGTAAGTCCTCAAAATGTTCTCTCGTACAATTATCATTGAAAGGAAAGGAGACCTATCAAACTGTGAAACACCTTATGTTAGTCTGGCAAAATTACTCTAATAAATGTTAATCAGAAAATGTAATGAAATTCTGCACAGCACTGCCTAATTTTATTGCAAGGCATTGATGTAGGCATCGGTTCCCCTACTGGCCAGTCAAAGACCATAAAGTGATGATGATCCACGCTAATAATAACACAGAGATCATTAAGAGGCAGCACGGTTTTAATACAAATGGGGAATAATGTAATACTTGCCTATAGCATGTCTTCCAAGAGAAAAAAAAGAGCACCCACTCATCATCATGCGAGGTATCTCTTGCATTATAATGTTAGCACTGACAATCTCATTCTAGAAACACACCCATTTGGTAGGTTCATATTCCTTATTTCCTCTATAACTAAAAGCAGGATTCTCTCATGATACGTATGTTATCCTCTCCTTCTGGTCAACATAGGTATTTCCCAACACCTGACCTTAAAGAATGTGCCCACCAGATAGTCTCTTTAAGCTACACAAAAACTAAACTTAGTTGGGGTTTAGGTTGGAGGTTTGGTCCAAAATGACTTCTGACCTGTTCAGATTAATTTATTCTTTTGGCATTATTATACTTCTCTCTTTTTTCTCCCTTCCTTTTTCCTCCTATGTAATAGCCTGCTCTTATGATGTATTTTGAAAGAACCTCTGTACCCAATTATCTGTCTAAATAAACCAAACCCTGCTCCTCTGAACGGCTTACTATCTGTTCTCTGTTTTGTGGGACATAATGTATGGTAATATCACTTTGCTATTTTATCATAAAATTTGAATAATTTTCCGAATTCCACTTGGAATTCAGAAATTAGAGTGGCTGAATCCAGCATGTATTCCCAGCAATCACGCACACACACACATACGCAGAGAGTATGTACTTCTGTACATACATACATGGCTGCCAAACAAATCAGCACAAACACTCAGCACACACACAAACACAAATGGCACCAACAGCCTCATGCTCCTGCCCTCTCTGGCTGAGCAGGAGAGTCTCTTAGTGGGATATACATAGAGACAGACTGTGTGTGATTTAAGCCAAACTCTACAATTAGATTTTAATTTTTACTTTCATTCATAACAAGATGACTTGATTCTGATGTCTGCTTTGGATAGAGTGAGGAGACAAGGGCTATGGAGGGGACTTTTGTTTCTTTGTGTCATCCTAGACTTGCACGTGACATTACAGAGATCAAATGGAGAAGTCAGAGTATTGTGCAGGTTTAGGTTCTCACCGAACAAAGGAGGAGGAAGAACCCTTTCCACGTTAAGCCTGTAAGAACCATGCTATCACTGGGTGTTAACTAATGGCATGGAGTAACAACTGAATAAGCTCTGCAATGAACTGTAATTTATAAAGCAATTTTAAATACTGTATACTTCCCATTATAAAGTGAAACAGAAACGTGCAGTGAAATTTAGGAAAAATTTGCTTAACAGCTGGTTCACACATCAATTTTTCTATGTAGTAGTGGTCTGAAGTGACTTTTTGTTAGCTTATTTATTTCTGTAGAACAGGGAGAAAAAAATCACAGTGTACAAAATATATTCATATCAAGTTATCTCAGATTTTTTCCTTGTGATACTCATTTTTCTCTGAGCAGTCTTGAATGTTCAGAATACCAGGTAGGACAGATTTGTTTAAACTTAGAAGCTACTAGAATTGTAGTAGTTAAATTCTGCTTACAATTGAAAGAGGCAGTAGGGACTGTCTTTTGGGTATGAGAGGATGCAGTAGGAACAGACAGAGGACAAATAGCCTCCTTTCAGTATCTAAAATGCTCAAGGCAGAATATTCTGCTCCTGATGGATAGTTGACTTCATTTCAAAAATGCATTGTTTAAACTTTGAGTCTGGTAGGGAGATTTTTTTAAAATAGAAGGGGCTTCCAATTTCTACTCATTCATTATGAAACCCTATCAAAATCTGAAATCTAGACTACTTTCTGAGAATTGTTGCAGCATCTAAAAGGCATTCTTAGAGTTCACACAAAATCCAGCATAAGCTATTCCTAACTGTAACTTGTTACAGGAGAGTGAACACTAATAACAGCAACATGAAAGCACTTGGACAGAGCACGTGGGGCAAAAGAAAAGAGCCTGGAGGGAAAATGCAACTCTCCATCTTGCATACACTCTGAATAGTATCTTTTCACAAGAAAATTCAGGTAGACTGTTTTCAAACAACAAAATTGCTTTGCAGTGCTTAGTCAGAAAAAATGCTTCCTCTCTTGTGCTTCTCCTACTTATCTTCCACTATGAGCCACAGCCACCTCTTCCATATTACCTTCCATCTTCCATGAGGCCAAGATGCATTTGGGATCTACCATATTGCCACAAGTCATTGAAGATTCTGTCCTTGAATTTGTTGTCTCCTTGGCTGTCTTGTGCTCAGGGGCCAAATGGAGGCATTTAGCATTTAGCATTTCAATCATCCTGAATTTTTCAGCACTTCAGGACAAATGAGCATTCAATGACATCAAGTAAAAAGGGCGGATGACAGGAGAACCCTGCTCAGAAAGGAGAAATCTTGACATATGACATATGACATTCAGTAACTGGACATTCAGTAACAATAACAGCAATCTTTTGTGCAAACAATGAGAAAAGGATAGGGAAGAAACAATCAAAGAGATGTGAGTATTTCACGTATGGATCAGTAAATACCTATATTTATGAAGCCATTTAACTGGTTACATTTTCAGACTGTACCCAACTCTATTTTTAAGGAAGCCAAGGTATAACAACTATTTTGCAACTGGAAGGACAAACTACAAGCTTTTCTGTAACCTTTCAGGAACGAAAAGGGTCTGGGAGCTTGAGCTCTTAAGGAAAGGCAGTCAAAGCATTTGACATTGTGTTTTCATAACAGATGATTTTAAGATGATTTTAAGAACATTTTCCGTCTTACTGCCAAGACCTACCAAATATAAGTGATTTAAAAAATTGACAGAGATACTGTTCTTCCCCACCTTTTATAATTTAAAAAGCAGAACTCTGTACATAGGTTTACAGTATCTGGTTGGGCAAGAATTTTCCCCTTGAGATGTCACACTAAAGATGGCACACATCAACGTTACTATACATTTTCCATACTCTTAACCCACAGCTCAAAACTGTTTACAGTACAAAAATGAACTGAAGAGGGCAGTCCAGTCACAATCTTCATAATTTCCAATGTGACCAGTTTAGCAGTTCAGAATGCCAATGGAGGAAGGAGAAGCAGAAATGTTATTTCTCTCTCTGCCTTTGATTTTTTTTACAGCTCAAATAAAACGTAGACCAAAATGAGAAAAAAGTTTTTATGTATGACTAGTTCAGTGATCAATTCAAAGGATATATAGGCAACTGGCTTCTATCCTTGCTCCAGTGAACGACTTCATATTTCATGACAAAATATCTAGATGGGTATGATGTGCTGCTGATGAGGACTTAATGGACCTCTGTCCAAAATCAAGAAAAAAAGGCGTCTAAAACTGTGTGTTCTGTAACCAAACTCAGGTCTTCTAACAGCGGCGTATTGCAGACTGACAGCAACCCCCCTCAGACTGGTTTTTATAAAGGTGGGAGGCTTAGGCACTATCTCTGAACCAATTTTCTTGTGTTGAGTCACCTGTATGAATTAACAAGATGAATCCCAAAGGTGTATTGGCATTCCTCCAGTTTTGCACAGCCCATACACAAGTGATCCTGCACATGCCTGCCAACAAATGTATAGAGAGCGAGGAAGATCCATTTGTTTTATTGAATACTACTTTGAATACTAAGGCAGTCAGATATACAAATCCACTTATATATAAATCTAGACTTCACTTCCAGAAACATAAACTTAGAACATGTTACCTAGTACTTGTTTCATGAACTTGAGAGGAAGAGATTTCACTGACATGATGTTAAGTGTCTCTGATGTGTTTGCTCCAAGATAGCTTTATTTAAGAATAATTCACTAGAATAGGGCACTCACTCATGTCTTATATCTTCCTGATGTACTTTATTCAAGCAGAGGCTTGGCTGTGTAAGCTATTTTAATTAACACTTTAAGCTAAGCCTTCACCATCTGCTCTCCTGTATAATTACAAATGTAGAGGGAATCTCATTCTCAGTAGTATCATTAAAATTCAAGATAATAAAGAAAATACATAAATGCATGCCATTTTATTCATTCCAAGGGCACTCATTTGCTTTGTTCCTTTTTACTGGTTTTGGCTCATCTAGGACTCAAAGGATGGAGCAGCACTAAATGATACCCAAATATTTCCTTGACTGAGCCCTTGGGACTGCCTTTGAAATAATGGATGACTCACATGAGCTTCTGAATCACAGAAGAGAAACTTTTACTGTACCAATATTGTACCAGACCAATGAAAATTTGCTTTAAAGAAATTTCATAGAATTTTGCTATATTAAGTTCCCTAACTTTATCTGTTATAGGGCAAAAGGGTATTCATCAAGAACATAAAAATGAAAACAGGAGTCATACTAGCAAAAGATGTAAAAAATTAATGACAGAAGTAAAGAAGTTTCCTTGAAGTATAGTAGTACATAAAGTACTTATAATTTCCATTCTCCAGATACTTGGAAACCTGCTTAGTTACGGTTTCCTGTGTCCTGCACTGACCCAGCAATGTGCAGAGCAATCTAACCATCCTTTCCATCAGCATGGTCAGCAGGAAGAATGCTCTCAATCAGCTGACCCAAAAGTGTCCCAGTGCAGTACCAAACAGCCATGAGCACTTGTCATCAGCAAGGACAAAGCTAAGGCAACAGCCAACAAACTGCTGGAACTGTGGGGAAAGAGCTCTTTCAGTGGCACTGAACAAGAATATTTTGTATAATAAACAAGGAAACTCTTAGTGTTAGTTCCCAGTATATTCAGGAAAAGTTTAGCTCTTGAACTGTCTTTACTGAAAAAGAGGAGTGTATGAAAGAAGTGATTCTATAATCAGTTTCTTTGCTAATGGAAGGAAACCCAGCACAGGACTGTGTGTACTTGTTAGGCTCTTGGCTCCCCAAAGTCCATCTGAAAGACCCTTTCTCCAACTTCTACACCCAAAGAGACCGTCTAGATACTTTTTCTACTGTTCAAGTACAAAGACAGATAAGGTTCCTTTGCAGAAAGGGCATAATTGATATTTTGAATGAAAATAGTTATACTGGCTATTGAATTACTAGTACTATTTTTAGATGTAAACAAAGAAGATGTCATTCTATAAATTACTGAACAGCTGTTAAATAGTAACATTAGAACTCACAGAGGTTTTAACTTACCCAGAACTAGAGTCTTATTTGTTCCCAAATGCAGATTTTGTTCCAAAAGAATATTTTTGAAATTAATTCAGGTACAAAATTATTCAAATAATATATTAATCTTAGATTTAAAGCTCATAATCCCAGAAGTTTCTTCATTATTTCAACATTCCATTTTTAGCTAGACTTTTATCTGTAGTTATTTTATCTTGGTAGTTAATATTAAGTTAATATTAAGTATTCTTAATTTATAATGTCTCTAATACTTAGACTCAGCTGAAATATTTCAGCTTCTTTGTTGGCCCATATTTCCATTAGAATTGATCATTCCTGATATAGATACATTCCATTAATCGAACTAGAAATGAGACCTATCAAATGTCAGTAATAACTTAGATATGATCTATTATGTCATTAGTCACAGAGAGTGATTTCTAGTCAGTTACTCAATATTTATTTGTATTTTTTCACAGAATCACAGAATATGCTGAGTTGCAAGGGACCCTCAAGGATCATCAAGTCCAGCTCCTGGCCCTGCACAGGACCATCCCCAAGAGTCACACCATGTGCCTGAGAGTATCGTCCAAATGCTTCTTGAACTCTGGCAGGCTTGGTGCTGTGACAATTTCAGTGTGCTAGGGTAAGTAGCAAAATACGTGGAGCCATTCTAAATTTCATTGCAACATTTAAAGATAAGAGATGAATACCGCTTCTGATTTTCTGCCTTTTAATTTGAGGATCTCCTTCATATAAAACACATTGAAGTTACATGAAACTTAACTCTGAAATTCTTCTGCTCACAGCAGGGCTTGGGGCAAGATGAATTTCAGAAGTACCCTCCAAATGTCTGGTTTCACCACTTATATGAGTGGAATCATTCTGATATGATACTCAAAGTTTTGCAGATATAATACATCAACACCAGCAGCAGCAGACAGGCCTCAGGTCTTGCTCCTGCCCACCCAGCTGCCTTGATAGAAACTAGTTGCCATCCAGGAGTATTATCTTAAGATAGCTTAAAATGATCCAGAAGGAGCTCAGGACCATCACTTTGTTCTCACTGGTACAAAATCTTTTGCCTATTCTTCTGTTCCACCAGGTTGTTATGCTGGTCGAGAAGTTCATAAAACAATAATTCTTGGAAGGGATGTCTGGAGGTCATCTATTTCTCCACTGCTAGCCTCCCCAAGTTGGGTCAGCTTAGATCAAGTTGCTCAGGATCTTCTCCAGTTATGTTTTGAATATTTTCAAAATTGGAAATTCCACATCCCCTTTGAGCAACCTGTTCCAACTGTGTATCTGTTTTTGACAGATGCAGCTGATGTAACCCAATCACTACTTTGCACAGGAGGTGGTCTTTCAATACAATTCTAGTTTATTGTAAAACACTTGTACAGTACTACAGATGAATGACCATTTCATAAGTCTGAGGTTCAATCTTTCAGACTTTGCCATATATATCATGATTATTCCTTCAAGCCAAAGCAGGAACAGCACTGCCTAAATATGAGCAACAGAACATGCATGTTTATTCAACATCTCAACACAGCCATTTCCTTAGCTCCTGTCCATGGATCTAAACTATGCTGATGTATCAGAGGCCCTCCTTAATTAAGGCTCCAGGGCTGTGTGGAAAAGGTAAAGTACAGATTTTCATTTTTTGGAGTCAGTGCAATCATTTTATTGAAAATATTTTACTTGAACATGATAAAAGAAAAGCAGGATCTGAAGAATTTCTAAAAACCTTCCCAATTGTGAGTCACCACAGAGAATTTACTGGCATCTTTTTGTTCTCCATTTTTTTTACCAGCTCTTACAGGATGCTATTTTAGAAGCAGTTGGACATTTTACAATGTGTTTTATTTCCCCTTCTTGTTTGCCTGGGAGTACACAAACATTTTGAAGATAATACAGGGATGCTGTATACTCAGATCTTTAATGTTACTAAATGATGCATTCCATACTCTGAAGGTTACAAAAAGGCAACAAAATGAGACTATGGCTATAGGAGTTTGGATTTAGATGCAATAAACCTCCCTAGGAATATAAACTGCCAAACTTGCATACGTGTAATTACTGTGCATTGCATGAGGGCAATTAGACACTTCACCAAATAGCCCCAAATCAAGCACATTGACCAGGAAACTGAAGTTAATGATAGAATGAACAACTTATCTTTCTCCATGAATAGCATAAGGCACCTGACTGGTTGCAGAAGAGCAATGCATTTTTTTCCCCATTTTTTTTTCCAGAGGATTTACTGAAAATGCCAGCACTGCTCCTGCACACCTCTTCCGTAGCTGCAGTTAGAGCATTGATTCAGTGGGTCTGAAACAAACAAGGCTGAAGGCCTGCAACTTCCTCCCAAGGTCATTTGCCCATTAGTGGGACTTCTCGTTTCTGATCTCTGCTAAAGCAGAAATAAAATTATCTTAGAGATCCGCAGAATCAGTGCTATTCTTACTTGTTGTTCTCTTGTCTCCATGAATTTGGCATTATTGTCTGGTAGAATCATAGACTCATAGAATATGCTGAGTTGGAAATGACCCATCAGGATCGTCGAGTTCAACTCCTGGCCTTGTACAGGACACCCCAAGAATCACACTATGTGCCTAAGAGTGTTGTCCAAATGCTTTTTGAACTCAGACTTAGTGATGTGACCACTTCCCTGGGGAGCCTGTTCCAGTGCCCAACCACCCTCTGGGTGAAAAACCTTTTCCTGTAATTTAATCTAACCTCCCCTGACTCAGCTTTGTGCCATTCCCTTGGGTCCTGTCACTGGTCATGAGAGTGAAGAGATCAGTACCTGACCCTCTGCTTCTCCTTGTGAGGATGTTGAGGACTGCAAGAAGGCCTCCTCTCAGTTTCCTCTTCTCCAGGCTGAACAGACCAAGTGACCTCAGCCATTCCTCATACGGCTTCTCCTCAAGGCCTTTCACCATCTTCATTAACCTCCTTTAGATGGTCTCTTAGAGTTTAATATCTTTTTTTATATTGTGGTGCCCAAAACCGCACACAATATTCAAGGTGAAGCCACACCAGTGAAGAGCAGAGCAGGACAATCCCATCCCTCAACCAGCTGGTGATGCTTTGCCTGATGCCCCCCAGGACACGGTTGGCCCTCCTGGTTGCTTTGAAGATTACACAGGGTAATCTATATGTAGCTACTTTTACGGACAAAGTGAACCCTCAACAGACAAAATGAGTGTGCAAGCCACAGCTTCATAAGAGAGGGATGGACACTGACATCTCTGTCCAAGGGAAAACTGGGCATAGCTTGGGACTTCACTGCTGTTAGGTCCAGTTTCAACATCCCAGTTCAGGAAAGATATACTTTAGCACATGCAGAACTTCAGTTGTAGCATATATAGAACTTACAAGTGTCTCTGGGAGATGACTAGTGAATTTCAAATGTTTTCAAGTTCAGTTAGCAACTGAGCAGATGTTTTCTCATCTGTAATTTTGAACCCTGACACCTGAGATTTATCCTTATATTGTACCTGGCACTGAGGGCCTTTCCTCTATGTTCTCATTATTGCAATTACCGCTGGAGCTGATGATAGTTACCCTTTTCTTATCGCCAAATTCAGTTCCTGTTAGCAGCCCTTTAATTAGTTCTCATGTTCAGTAGACCAGTCATCAGAGAAAGGAGAAAGGAGCTCATAAAATTTCATTTTTGCCCATGCTTACTCCTACTGAAAATTATGACTCAGTGAGAGAAGAGGAGGCCAATATGTAGCACTGAATGATTCATTACAAATATTTCAGAACTCTGACAGCAGTTATCATTAAAGCTTTTATAAATGTGTTTCCTGGATAGAATCCCATGATCCAGATCTTCTGGTGTGGGCAGGCTCAGTTTCACCAAAAAAAGAGTGGGCAACAGCAGCTTCAAGAAAGCTTTATAGTCTTCCTAATTCCTACCTTACTTTGAGATAATTTTGAGAAATTTTGGATTTATGTCCATTTCCCCCAAGCTTTTGCAGTTGGCAACTAAAGACCGTATGTGTTTTGTAAATGCAACCCAAACACAATTCCCGGGGAACTTGTTAGTTGGGTGTTGGTCGAAAAACTGAACAGTTCCAGACAACTAAGAGAAGGTAGTTTATTTTTTATTAGACTAACTTACATAGACAGAAAAAATAGGAAAATGTTAGTATACAGAAACTGTGTGTATTGAACAGAAGGCACAGGTTTTAAAGCTGAAGAGAAAGCTGAGTTCTTGCTCTTGCTCAAACCAAAAATAAATATATCCTTATACCTGATAATTTTGCTATGTCAGCTGAAACTTTTGTGCTTGAATCTTTTAACCAAAGAGCAGTAGACCTTCTCCAGATGATTTCATTTGTACAAATGAAAATCTGCAGCAGCTGAAACAAAGGAGTGATGGAGTACCTTCATTTAAAGAAAAAAATGAAGCAGAATGCAATTAATCTTGGGTCACAAAAAGTGTAGTTGAGGTATAATCTGAATACTGACAAGCATTGTAGTGTTCCAGGTACCATCTGCAACTTCTTTACAGATAACAAAGTGCTTACAAGCAGCTGCTGCCAGGGAGCTCACCCAGCAAAAGCTGCCTCTGCTCTGTGTTAGCTTAATTTCAACATCCACACTACTCAACAAAGTTGTCTTCAAAAACGTGGTCACGGTGGAGGGGTCCCAACTGTTCAGTCCTCCCACTCTGGGCCATCACAGCTGAGCGTTGCCTAATCCTTCATCACCAATACTGTTCAGTGTGATCTTCCTCATGCCCAGGTGTGCCTTTGGAGAAAAAACCCTGTGACACAGCCTGTAGGCGTTCCACCACAGGCTTCCAACACCTTAGCAAGTTGTATTGCTATGACTTCTACCTGCAAGTTGGTGGCCTTTTGACATTCAGAGCTGTGGAACCCTTTGCTCAGCTGCTCAGATAATACTTCCCCTTGCACTCCTCATGCTGCCACTTTCATGCTGTCACCCTCATGCTGTCGCTCTAATGCTGCTGTGGGCAAGGCCTTGTGTCTGTAAAACCTAATAACATTGTTATGGTGGGTTCTCATGGAAAATGGTTGCCACCAGTGTGAGAATTACCCCTTCTTCCCCACTTTTCCTACTCCTTGACTATAGTTTCAGTTTACAATATAGGGGAAATACTACCTGGGGTGATGAATGGAACAGGTCACCTTTTTTCTGTGTTTTCCATTTCTTTTGCACTTCTTAGCACAGATTGTTGTTGTTCATCCTGTCCTGACCAGGCTGCTGTCCTATGCCATCCTTCATTTCTCTTTCAAAAGGCTGGGGGGGGGGGGAACCTTGCCTCTGTGAAGGCAATGTGTTTATAGTCTATTAAAAGACTTTTCTTTGAATAAAGACACAGTCCTCCTGCCCTGTCAGCATTTCTGACTTGTCCAGGACGATCTGAAAAAAGTGTCTGACCACAATGTGGTCAGATATGTGGTCACATTTTGCAATGTGAGAGGTGCTTATGATGTGGGGCCTAATTATTTCCAAACCTTTTTTCGAAAGTGGCATAGACTTTTGTGACCAGCACCCTCTGTAGTATGGTTGGCATAACTAACACATTTTTATAGAATCAAGAGCCATGCTCTGTGATCAAGATGGTCAAGTATCAGTCACCTTTTCCCTCCTTATCAGGCCTTCAAAGTCCTGTGCACCAGCCAGATTTCTTCTTCCCCTCCCTACTGACCTCAGGATTCCTGGAACAGCAATGCCTTATGGTGGGACCACACTCAGCATGTACACAGGGTTCGCATGGGGAGGGATATTTCTGAAATGGGGGTGGCTGTACCTGAGCAAGGAAGGAGAGCTGGTGTGGAGTGCTGTGCTGCTGCGTCTTACTTTGGAGTCTTCTGTCCCCTGATGTGTCCTGGTCACAAAATCTATAATAGGCAAAGCTGTGGTGGAGGTTGCTCCCCCAGAGAAGTCACCCCTGACTGGGGCACTTTGCCAAGTGAAACTTTGTGATGGGAACAGATGGACCTTACAGTTATTATATGGACTTTACTATTATTATGTGGTTTCACTGCATTCACACTACACAGTGCACAGCCTGGACATGCCCAGGCTTGCCATGAGTTTGCCTGCTCCCTGCTTCCCCCACTCCTCCCCCTTTTGCCTGTGTCCCTATCCTGGTTTGTCGCCCCGCTTGTCTGTCTCATGCTCCGCCCTATGTTCTGGCCCTTTCTCCTCCCGAGCTGATAAAAGACTGCGTGCACGCGTGAATAAAGGATTCTACTTGCACCCTCCCTTGTGTCCCGGACCCGTGCTCTGCCACGGTCCCATTCCCCCTTCGGACCGCGGCAAAACTTCACCAATTTTTTACATGTTTGATAGACTAACACTTATTCTGTAACTCTGAGGCTCCCTTTAAGAGCAGAACTGAACTCACGCACAATCACACAGCCCTAGAAACCTCACCATCAATGGCAATGAGGGCGGCTGTTTCCTCAAGTCTGTAGGTGGCTCCTTTTGAGCTGTCAACCATTTCTTGCATGAGAAGACACTGGAAAGAATTACGTTGCTGCTTCACTTGCCCCAGGTGTGTAATTTTTTCACCATAATGCAGGTAATGAGATCAGCATGACTCTCAGGGATGGTATGAGAGCATGGCAGGCCTCTTGGCATCATTCTGAAGGGCTACATCAGAGGCAGCATGCTGAAATGCTGTGGCCTTCCTTTTGTGGAGAATGGGAAATTTCCAGTGACAATTTCCAAGTGGTAGGAAGGGAAATACTGTAACATTAGTAAAGAGTTATTGTCAGTTACAGTTAACACAGAATGTAGACCAAAGTCAAATCATAGAATCACAGAACCATAGAATGGCTTGGGTTGAAGGGACCTCTAGTTCTGACCCCAATACCGGGGCAGGGTACCTTCCACTAGACCAGATTGCTCAAAGCCCCCTCCAACCTGGCCTTGAACACTTCTGGTAATGCCAGTTAATAGGTTCCAAGGTCACTCTTTCATATGGTTTAGATTATTCACATCAGAACAGCCATAGGGCTGTTGCAGAGGTACCGATCCAGGGCTCCCTTCCAGCTGTGTCCAGTATGGCTGTACTGTTTACTCCGGCAATGAATAATAGGAAGAAAAACTGGCTCAGGAGCAATCGTTCTGGCACAAACCCCAGTGATACTCTAGAATTAACTCTAAGAAAAAAAAATGCTTGTTGCAAATAAGCAATGGGATGAAGTTCAATAAAGCCAAGTGCCGGGTCCTGCACTTTGGCCACAACAACCCCATGCAGCGCTACAGGCTGGGCACAGAGTGGCTGGAAAGCAGCCAGGCAGAAAGGGACCTGGGGGTACTAATTGACAGGAAGCTCAACATGAGCCAACAGTGTCCCCAGGTGGCCAAGAAGGTCAATGGGATCTTGTCCTGTATCAAAAATAGCGTGGCCAGCAGGAGCAGGGAAGTGATCCTTCCCCTGTACTCTGCGTTGGTGAGGCCACACCTTGAGTATTGTGTTCAGTGCTGGGCCCCTCAGTTCAGAAAGGATATTGAGGTGCTGGAGCGGGTCCAGAGAAGAGCAACAAGGCTGGTGAAGGGACTGGAGCATAAGTCCTATGGGGAGAGGCTGAGGGAGCTGGGGTTGTTTAGCGTGGAGAAGAGGAGGCTCAGAGGTGACCTCATCACCGTCTATAACTACCTGAAGGGAAGTTCTAGCCAGGTGGGGGTTGGTCTCTTCTCTCGGGCACTCAGCAATAGGACAAGGGGGCACGGGCTTAAGCTACGCCAGGGGAAATTTAAGTTGGATATCAGGAGAAAATTCTTTACAGAGAGAGTAATCAGGCATTGGAATGGGCTGCCCAGAGAGGTGGTGGATTCACCATCCCTGGAGATCTTTAAACGCAGATTGGACGTGGCACTGAGTGCCATGATCTAGTAAATGGACTGGATTTGGACCAAGGGTTGGACTCGATGATCTCGGAGGTCTTTTCCAACCCAATCGATTCTATGATTCTATGATTCTAAGGTGATAAGTTATATAATTTCTCTCAGAAAAATTATTCTACACAGAAAACTGACATGCTTTCATTCACCTAACTGTAAAAAAACCCCATTTTTTAAAGAAGAGAAACATTAATTATGAATGGCTTAGGCTATTGCAGAAAAAAAAGATATACACTTATGGGAAGTGAAGAGTTTGCTTTTATGCAGTGTTTCTATTGAGATGAAGTATGCTGGTTAGCATACGACTAACTCATTCTTTTGGTAGGGAAAAAAAGTGTAGAAATTATATACCTTATTACCATACAATATGTCTGTGATCATGACTTTTAAAGCTGGCATAAAATAGAAAAGAGGCCTTTCTTAATCATCACTTGGTGTTAATACAAAGACACCATAAGGAGAAGATGAAACAAACCATTTAAGTTAATATACTCTTGTCAAGCAAGAAGCAGTATGATGGCATGACTCCAGTCTCTCAGAGGAAGGAATTTTTTTGTTCAGTGAAAGCTGATACCTCAGTGAGCCACCCAGCACAAAAATAGGAAATGAAGTTAAGAAATGCAAAGCTCTTCCATTCCTCTCATCTTTTCTCCCTGCATCAATAAATTATGATCTTTAATTTTATGGGAGTATAGAGAGGAGAAAACAAGCCATAGCTTGTCATCAGAGCTTGACAAAACTAGAAATAAGTTTTCTTTTGCTGTCAACGTACAATGACAATTTTCACAGTACTATTTCAGGTATCAACTCCCTTGTAAATACTTCTGTCCTATTATAGCTATGCAATACTTCGGGGTCAGAAAGCAATTGAATGAAAACCTATCCCTTGCTAAAGGAACAAACAGTCAGTGGAGTGCCAGCAATGTCACGTAGCAGATTCTGGATGCCATGCATGCCACAGTTCATTTGGATCTCTCAAATTTAAAGGACAATGCACTCTGTGTACTACTCTGTATTTCATTACCTCATTAGGTAAAAATCAAACAAGGGCTCAGTCCTCTCTCAGCAGACTGGTCTAGTTGATAACTCCCTAATTCGTACCTTCATTAATTCACAAATTCATTAGCTGACAAAGGCAGTAACTCACGAATTCACACTCTCAGCCAGTGTACATGTTGCTCTCACTTTAGCTTAATTGTTCTGCTACCACTGAACAGGATTTAGCGTGAGCTGTTTCATAGGCCAAAACCTGGGCAGGAGTCAAGTGGTCACCCACACTCCACCACTTGGTACAGGCTACAAGTCTAGTAAGTCCCACAGTGCAGGGAGGTACTGTTACTCTTCCTGCCTCACTGTGAGTGAAGGTAGAGGAAAGGTTTGAGCGCTTCCATGGGAAAGTTTAGCATCACAGTTTATTATTAGGCAACATGCTTTCAGTGTGGAGATGTTAGCACTAGATCTGGATGTATAAACATGTTAATGGAAAACAAATAAAATATAGAAAAACAATACAATGATCCTGAGTTGCAACCTAAGATGCAATAAGCCAGTTGCAGATGGTGCATAATCCATAAAAACGTCTAGCAGTTTGTTCAATTCCTGTTACAATCTTGACAGTCTGGTCAGTATCATGCCTGATAGCAAAAGTCATCTGCTTTTGATAAGAAATTGCTTTCTTATACTTGTTGATTAAAATTTCTGCTTCTTCAGTTTGAGAATGAACTGTGTCCCATAATGGTCCTAAGGGTCCTGTCCAAGTTGTAAGCCAATATTCCATCAGCAAAAAAATTAATTAGATTTTTAGCTTCTCTGAAGTTATTTTGTCATTACAGAGACCATCACAGATCAAACCAAATACATATACAACCCAGTTTTCACTGAAGTACAACTATGCAGTTACCACACAGTTAGCCTAAATAGCAGGCACCTGAAAACACATCACTCATACAAAGGCCTTGAATTACTAAATGTTCAGGGCAGTACTGTTTGTGGTTTCCTCGTTCTACATCCATGATTAGGTTACCTTTGTTATCCATGCATTTGGTCCCTTGAACTAGCAGTCATATTAGGTACAATAATGGGGAGTGGGTTGTATTGGTAAATGAGTTCCTTTTGGCTTTCCCTATTTATAGTGCAGTGATAAACAGATCCACCCAACAGACTACTTTTGCCTGCTATCCTTAACTTTTCATGAACGGAGTTTATGATACTTGCACCAATCCAAATAACTGCATCCCGAAACATCACAGGATTCCCACTGTGGATCCAATGGGCTTGCAGTTCATATTCATTTATAATAAAGGTTTGCATGGTAACACCAGCAATGGCACTGCTGGTATTTAAAACCAATTTTTGAACACCAGCATACATTTCCCTGAAAATCTTCTGGAGTTTTGTCCAAGAGTTTAGGCTAATTATCAAGGTGTCAATACTTGCATCCTTTCAATTTATTATATCCCCAAGTCATGGAAGAGTTCACCATCATCCAGAGATGTGCTTGATTTTCACACAGTGTATCATTTATCAAACAGTATCCCAGAATTCCCAGTGCAAGGGTCAGGGTTGTTTGATGTATCCTGACTTTATACATTTCAACATTCTCTCTGGTGATAAAACCTTACCACAGGGAATCTTAACAAAGGTCAAGGGAATATTTGGTCTACCTGCTAGAGGGACACTTTCCATAGCATGCATGTCAAATGGCATCTTTCACTCATTTGTCCAGGATGCCAGTGGTTCCTATGGAGTGAGTAAGAAAACTTATTACTTGGATTGTATCCAAGCCTCCACAATGATAAATTTCACTCCCATAGTAGTTTCCATTGCTGTTTCCTATGTTCCATTCTCTCAAAAGCACTGCAAAGTAACCCAGAGTTTCCCAGCTGATGGATGTTGAATTCTCACCTGATCCCTGGATGCCACACTGAGGTGTTCAAAGCATCCTGCTGGTGCTGGTTCAGTACAGAAGATTGTTCAAAACTTTTAAACAGTGGGCTACCAGTTGCTGTCTGTCAGGATTTTAAGAATTGCATGGCCACTTCCACAATTAGTGCCACCATTGTGCCATTTGATTTTTTAAGCAGTGTGCTTTATCTTTCTCCTATAACATAACTTGGAGTCGCTGCAAAGTCCACTTAACTCCATGGACAAGACACCATTCCTGTAACTAACTTATTTTAAAAATGTGCCCTGTTACCTGATTGTACCTGTTGTGACATTGACTGTGGATGCAGCCCATGCGAGGTAAACATTATCCAAACTGCTCACTACTTCAGTTGTGATAGTAATAACTTTCCACCCCACGGAGGTACATGTTTGAGTATGACACAGTCTACTTGCCCAATATTTCCAAAGGACTTTTCCTTCCTTAAGGTTTGCTTGTTGTTGACCTTGGACAATAGAAACCTTATTTTCAACATCAAATTTACTAGTTGTCACTATATGAGCTGCTTGTTTCTTAGTAATCAGACACCCTCATCTTCTGGCATGCTGATGCAGAAGAAATGCCTTGAGTGCCGAATGGTTACATGAACACCATCATTTTCTGGTGGGCTGCTATATGACCTGTAGTAATAGGATCACAGCTGGCAATACCTTATATTTGCTGCCAATATTTGTTTCCCTATATATTGAGATATGAGGATAGTTTACCCAATTTCCTAACCATTGTGTAGTACTAGCCCATACAGCATAGGAATCGGTGTATATGGCCTGTTCACCATTTCTGAGACTTAATACAAGAGCACAGAGCTCTGCTAATTGAAAAAAAAACACAACCTTTTATTTGCTCAGTTACTACAGGTTCTTCAGCTCTAAATACAGCAGCAGCCATTCCTTACCATTCACACTATGTTTAGTTCCTTTCAGTAAACCAGACATCATCTGGGTGACTGGAGTTGAATTCAGGGACATCCTGGACAGAAGTGCGAGGAGGCTCCATGTATGTATCAAGGCCAGTCTTCGCAAACGAAGATTTGGGAAAGGTCTCTACCCACGTTTGTTACAAGTGCGCTGCTGATACAGGGCTTTGCAAATGCGGGTAAGGCCTTGGATTTTTTAGGTGAGACACAGTATGCACTGAACTGAGCCCACCCTTTAATCCTAAGGTTCATCTGCCGGGGCCGAGCGAGCTTGGACGGTGGCAGTGAGGTCCTCAGGACGTAGGTTTGTTTTGAGTAACCTTCTCTTAGATGGATGGCCTTACAGGGCTGACAAGTTCCATCTGCCCGGGTTTAGAGTTGTCCTTCTCTTCTGTGTGTTCCGGGGCTCCCCTCTCATCTCCCACGATGGCACTGTCCACACAGGCGAAGCTCCCATTTTCTCGCTCCTTTCTGCGCCTGGGGCCGGGCTGCCGCACACACACCCAGGGCCGGCCCGGGCCCACGCCGCAGGCTCCATGTATTCCATGGGCATTCCTTTATGCAGCACATTTTCAGTAACTTTACTCTCCTTAGCTAAGCCAGCTATAGTTTCACAATGATAGACATACAGTCCTCACCTCTCTACAGGGGTCTTACATGCCACATCCAAAGGTACTGGTTTACCTGCAAGCATAGCTTTAAGAACAGGTATTGGCAGTGTAATTTTATGTTCCTTCCCTGGGTCAAAGGTTCAGTCACCGCCAGTCCTTTGCAAGCTAAGCTGGTAACAGCTTTTCAAAAGTGAAATGATAGTGCTTATCACTGCCACATGCACACATATACTGCCCAACAGTGACCTCGTGTGGCAATGGAAATGTCTCCAGTTCTTTAGACAGTACAGCAATGGTCAGGTTGATTAAAATGAGCACTAAGGGAGTAAATGTATATAGTGGAGTACCTGCCAGGTGGAAGCAAATAGGACCCTATCTGCTTCTGGTACATATCATAGAATCATAGAACCAGAGAATATCAGGCTGGAAGGGACCTCAAGAATCATCTGGTCCAACCTTTCTTGGCAAAAGCACAGTACAGACAAGAGGGCTCAGGCACTCTGTCCATCTTAAGTGTCCAATGTTGGAGAATCCACCACTTTCCTAGAGAGATGATTCCAATTGTTCTCACTGGGAAAAATTTTCCTCTTGGGGTGAACCAGAATCTCCCCAGGAGTAACTTGTACCCATTATCCCTCATCTTTTCCATGTGATTCCTTGTAAAAACAGACTCTTCATCTTCTTTGTGGCCATCCTTTAGATACTAGACCATGGTGATAAAGTGTCCTCTAAGCCTTTTTTTCACAAGGCTTCTCTCACACACTTCTCTCAGACTTTCCTCATATGTCAGGCTTCCCAGACCTTGGGCCATCTTTGTGGCCCTTCTCCAAACTCTCTCCAACCCATTTTTGCATATTGGGGACCAAAATTGAACACAGTATTCCAGATGTGGCCTGATGAGTGCTGAATAGAATGGGATAATGACTGTCTCTGCTGGTGATGTCCTTCTTGATGTAATCCAGCATCCCGTTGGCTTTCTCTGCTGCAGCAGCACACTATTCACTCAGATTGAGCTGCTTGTCCACCAGAAACCCCAGATCTCTTTCCACAGAGCTGCTCCCTGTTTGGGTAGATTCTAGCCTGTGCTGCACTTCTGGATTATGTTTTCCCAGACGCAAGACCTTACACTTGTCCTTGTTAAACTTCATAAGGTTCTTGGTAGCCCATTTTCCCAGCCTACCCAGGTGTTCCTCCAGGGCATCTCCTTTCCAAAGGGTCCACTTCCCCATTCAGTTTGGTGTCATTGGCAAAATTCAATGGGGTAAAGAAATGCTTCTGGAGGGGAGACACACAATCCCTGTGGCTTGCTGGCTGTTGAACTGTAAGGGCACAGGCTGAACCTTCTCTCGAGAGGGAGTAAAGAACAACATTAGCACAAGTACCAATGAGATGGTGGACAGGAGGAATGGGCATTCATTTTGTCCCTTCCACTTCCAAAGAATTCCTCTCCACTCCCACAGATCTGAGGTCTGGACACAGCTTTTGTTGCAGCTCCTTATCTGGCTCTGGAGCCAGAGCCCTTTGTGCCTAACAAAATGGTGCCAAATGCTGCCCTTCCAGGTGGCCCCTGGTGCACTTGGCGAAAACTCTACAACCAACTCAAGCTTGTGCAGGACCAAGCTGATCCTCTAGCCAGGAATGCCATGTTCAAGACCTGCAGTCCTGGCTGCTGCTCTTGAATCTGCTGCTGAACTGCACAGGTACGGCCAGCTTCAACATCCTTTTCCTCCTTGCTGTGCTGTAGGAAAACAAAGGCTCTCAAGACAGAGACCCTGGTGCTGTTTGTCAGTCTGTTCTCTTTTGATGTTTCTCTCTACAGCTCACACCTGGGGGTGTGCTTTAGGAGATCCCCAGGGCTCTGTTCTGCCTTGGCCCACTTCCCCTGCTTTGGCCAGAGGAGCCCAGCCAAGAGCAGAAAGCTGCTGGCAGGGGTATTCCAGTGCCTCAGAGGAAGTGGGTGTGGGGCAACAAAGGGGGGGCTATCCTCCCCAGGAGGGCTAAGCCTTCTCTGAAGCTGAAGGAGAAGCAATGGCCAACCTCACCTGCCCCAGGGAGTTGAGGAGCTTCTGCAGGACCAGGAGCATGTTGCAGGGAGAGGAATGTCCATTTTCTGCAGCATCTGTAGCACCACCCTGACTACAGAAAGGGGAGTGGGCACCCTGAGGCCTGACCCTGTCTTAGACTGAGTTCCAAGCATAATGAGAGCTTTGGCATGTGTCTGATAGGTGTTTACCACGTGGGACAACTTGGTGGAGAAAACCTCCAGAGGACAGCAGCGTGTGCTGGGCCTGTGTATACTCCTGTGTTCAACCCCTCCAACAGCAGGGGATGTTAGGGTTTCTTCAGGTCAAGGCTGGTTCTGCCAGCATAACTCCAGAGCACACAGTGCTGCTCATTCACAGCCTGTGGCCAGGGCTGGGTATAGTGGCCACCCTAAACGTTCAGGTGAAGGTCAGCTGGACCCAGCACCAGTGTCTCCACAGCCCGTGGTGTTGCACAGCTGGCAGAGAACTGCGTCAGCTCCAGGAAGAGTCTTGTCACCTGTGATGGAGCTGTGAGGCGTGCTCCCCCTGCCACAACCTGACCTTTATTTCCCAGTGAGAAGGGGGAGTAAACCAGTGACACGAGTGGCAGTTGTTTGTCATGGACACATCTGGTGGTGATGGCTGTATCTACCCAAAGTGGATTCAAGGGAGATAGAGAACAACACCATGGCCAGCGGCCAATCTGAACAACACACCGCCCTAACCACAGTGCCGCTCCAGGTCTGACTGCACCAAGGCTGGAAGAAAAAACATTTGTAGTCGGTGTGCATATATGACCATGAGTCATCCTATTCCATAAATAGTGGGCAGCCCTGGGCCTGTTGAGCTCTCCTGCACAGCGGTGGGCTGCATGCCAGGATCTTCCCTTGAGTAGGGACAGCTCTAAAGGGGACTCCTCAAGGTCAAAGAAATTTTGTCTGTCCTCTCTGCAGTAAACACTCAAGTGTACTGAGTGTTTTTTTGTTAAGTCACTGTCACGCTTGCCATTGAACTTTGTTAACTCATTCTTGTATCAATAAAATCCATTGTCCCTTCTTTGGAGAGTGAAGTATAGGACTCCATCCATGATGGCAGCATAAAGGCCATTGCCAAGCGTGCCCTCCAGGAAGCTGAGGTCCCAGGCATTACTGGAGGTGTAAGGAAGGGCACACTGCAGAAGGCTTGACACAGAGATTTCTCTCCTCCCTCGATCGTGTATTGTCCTCTAGTTCCCTGTCACAGCCATCCAAAAGGCTGGTGCTGCTAGAATAGGCCCTGTGTATGGCCACACTTCCTTTTCCTGTTGTCTCACACTTCCTGGTAGGGGAAGAGAGTACCTGTGGCAGGAATTAGAGTTGCCTTAGTCATACCTTTCTCTCCATCCAGGTCTTGGGCCCTCCTCAAGGGTGTAATGTAAAGAAAGAACTGTCTCAGCAGTCTGTATTTACACCTGCTACTGCAGATCTGGTCTCTGCAGCAGTGCTCTGTCAGGAGCCTCATGGCAGAGAGGAAAAAGCCATTCATCTCATCTTCTTGTTTCAGAAGGAGGCCTCTGGGTTCCAGAACTACCTCAGGCCGCAGGTGCTGGGCCATTGAGGAACCCGAGCCATGGTTCCTGCCTGTATCGAGTCAGGTCCCATAGGGATCCTGCCAAAGAAGGGGGGAAGGGGTCAGATCAGTTTTATCTGGCAATAAATCCTATTCATTTTCCCCACATTGAGTGTGAGCCTTTTGTGCCTGGGATGCAAACAGGCAGGGGAGCACGGCTGGGGTGGGTGGGAGGTGGCTCTGATGGCAGCTGGCAGCACTTGGAGGGAAGCACGTATGGAAGGCAGGATGGCAGATGGGGCAGCACAGAAACAGCTTGGTATGATGGTCAGGAACACAAATAGTCAAAGGGAAGAGATGAGAGTGCTCTTGGCACCAAAGAGAAGCACCAGGAAAGGAAGCTCATTACAGAGGAAGGTCATTACAGAGTGGGTGGGGGCGAGAGGGGGTTGGAAGCCCAGAGAGGTTTTGTCTGGAGAGACACGAAAAGCCCAATTGTCAAAAGTAAAGTCAAGGGAAGTTCCAGCTCCGTCAGTCAAAACCAAGCTCAATTCAAGCACTCTTCAGCCAAGGGAGAAGCAGTGGCTGACCTTGCCTGTCCCAGGAGATTGAGGAGCTTCTGCAAGACCAGGGAAGGAAATAGCTGGGAGCAAAGTGCCTGGGCAGCACAGCCCTTGGGTTATGGGGACTTTGTTCTGCTTCCCACCCCTGTCTTCCAGCTAATGGTCCTGGGTATCCTGGGAACAACTGGTCTTACTATTGAGACAGGCCAAGGAAGTATGAAGTAACTCAGCCTTTTTCTCATCCTTGTCACTATGTTTTCCCCCCATCTAATAAAGAATTGGAGTGAATTATGAAAAATTTGGAGAAAATAAGAAAATCTGTGGAAATACTGGGGAAAATCAGGGGGAATTAGGGTGAAAGAGAGGAAATAAAGGGAAAAATCAGGGAAATTGGGGAAAATTAAGGGATATTGGGGCAAATTATTGGTGGAATAAGAGGAAATTTGGGTAAAGTAGTACAAATGATGGGAAAAAGATAAAAAATTGGGTAAATTAGGAAATAAATTTCAGTTAGGGGGAATTAGAAACATATTCAGGGAAAATAAGGAGAAACTGGGGATTTTGGGGAAAATTAGAGCGAATTGGGGCTAATTTGGGGAAATAAGATACTTTAGGGGAATCAGAAAATGTATAAAAATTTAGGGAAGCGTAGGAGAAATAACAGAAAAATTAGGGAAACTGGGGCAAACTGAGGGAGAATAAGGGGAAATTTAGGTGAAAAAAGGGCAGAGTAAGAAAAATCTGGGGAAATCTGGGGATAATTAGGAGAAATTAGGGGAAATTGAGGGAAAGTTAGCAAAATAGGGGAAATTAGAGGGAAGTTGGGTTAAACAAATTTGGTGGAAACTTGAGGAAATCAGAGGGAAACAGGAAATTTAGGAAAATCAGGGGGAAGACAAGGAAATTTGGGGCAAATTGCAGGAAAAATGAGGAAATTTGGAGAAACCTCAGGGGACACCAAGGAAATTTGTGGCAGATTGGGAGACATTTAGGAAAATCAAAGGAAAACGAGGAAATCTGGGGAAAAATCAAAAAACTTTGGGGGAAATTGGGAAAATTAGGGGAAATTCAGACACCTGAGTCCCCTATATGGGGTCTAATGGCATCTATGGGGCCTGGATGTCTGGGTCCCCCTAGCTATTCTTAGGTGAGTTATGGGGGTCGAGAGGGGGGAAGGGGGACCTATAGGGCCAGGCCCATATATGGTTATGAGGTGAAGGTGCCCCACAGCCCCATTGGCGTCACAAACTGATCAGATGTCAGGGGTTGGGGGGGGCATGTCCCAAAAATATCCCATTGTGGGGGGAGGGGGAGGGAACAAAGGGATGGGAGGAGGGGCCCAGATTCTTGAGTTCCCTCGAGGGGGAAGGGGGGTCACACCTGTCCTTTGTCTGTCTGTCCCCTCCTCCACCCAGGGGGGACTCAGGCATCTGGGCAAGCCTTTTGGTTTGCCTCATTCATCCCATAATAAACCACGGCGGGGGGGGGCTACAGGGGGCCCCTACAGGGCTGAGAGGGGGGTGTCCTATGGGTTTGGGGAAGCCCTATGGTGATTCTGTGGGGCTGGAAGTGGATGTTATGGGGGAAGCTATAAGGATTCTATAGGGGAACATATAGGGGTCCTATGGGGCTGGGAGTGGGTCCTATAGGACCATGGAACTGGGGGCGGGGGTGTCCAATAGGACTGAGAGTGAGCCCTATGAGGCTGGAGGGAATTACAGGGGTCAAATGGAGAGAAATATGGGAACCCTGAGGAGAGTCCTATGGACTTCTTATAGTGCTAAAGAGGTGTCCTGTGGGACTGGGGGAGACCTATGGAGCTGAAAGTGTGTCCTGTGAGGTAAGGGGGAACTGTGGGGATGAGATATGTAGGGGTGAGATACGTGGGGGCTTCTGTGGGGCTGGAGGAGCTCTATAGGTCCAAAGGGGTCACTGGACCCTTTGGGGCAGTGAGGGTCCTATAGGATGACAAAGCAGAGGGGGGGCCCTATGGAAGTGGGGAGTGCCCTGTAGATCCATAGGGGTCACCGTGTCCCCATGGGGCAGTAGGGTGGCCTTGAGGTCACCTGTCTGTCCATGCCCGCCCTCCCCCCTTCCCAGTGACGCAGCTGGGGGGGGAGGGGGGATATAAGGGGGATCCCCCAGCCAGTGCCTGCAGATCCAGGGGCAGGTGGGGCAGGGGGCACCGGGAGCACTGTGAGGGTCTGGGAGGGGGCTATAGGGGGACTGGTGTCAATTGTAAGGGACTGGGAAAGAACTGGGCCAATGTGGGAACTGGGAGGGACTGGGAGGAAACTGGGAGGGTCTATGGGGGAACTGGGAGGGACTGGGAGGGTCTATAGGAGAACTGGGAGGGTCTATGGGGAAACTGGGAGGGACTGGGATGATACTGGGAGGGTCTATAGGGGAACTGGGAGGGACTGGGAGGATCTATGGGGAAACTGGGAGGGTCTATGGGGGAACTGGGAGGGACAGGGATGATACTGGGACAGTCTGTAGGGGAACTGGGAGGGACTGGGATGATGCTGGGAGGGTCTATGGGATAACCAGGAGGGACTGAAATGATATTGGGGGAGGGTACTGGATAAATCCTAGGGGGATATTGAAACTCACTAGGCAGTACTGGGGTGGGGGGCTGGGGGGGTGAGTGGGATGGTGTGTGCTGGTGTACTGGAGAATTATTGGTGGGGCTTGGGGGGATGCTGGGATATACTGGGACATACTAAGACATACTGAGGGGGAGTTGCTGTGTTCTGGACCAGGACCAGAGCCCCCCTGAGTCTGCACTATCATCCCCTGACTCGGAGACCACTGAGAGAGGTGGGACTGGGCACTGGGAGCACTGGAAGGAACTGAGGGGTGTCTGGGGGAACTGGGAGGGACTGGGAGGGATGGAGAAGTACTGGGGCATACTGGGAGGTGCTGGGGTGGGGTAAAGGGTAGGCAGTGTGAGGCACTGGGGAAACTCAGCTTAACTGAAAGGAACTGGGAGCACTAGGGTGGGTACTGGGACTGCCAAGGAGGAATTGGGATGGAGATAGGGACAACTGGGAGGAACTGGGAGCACTAGAAAGTAACTGGGAGCAGTGGAGAAGAATGGGGGAGGATGAGACCACCAAGGACGGACCTCAGATGCGGCTGACTGGGAGGACTGGGAGCTCTGTAGAGGAACTGGGAGCACTGGGGAGGAACAGAGGAATCAGATCAACCATTAGGAACTGGGGCATCTGGAGAACAGTGGATGATGAAACAAGGAAGGAGTTGGGATGGGGTCTACTGGGAGGAACTGGCAGCACTGGGAGGGTCTGACCCCTTCTGCCCCACACAGCCTCACCCAGCGCCACCATGCCTGACGTGGAGATGGCTGAATTTGGGGAGGCCGCCCCCTATCTCCGCAAGTCGGAGAAGGAGAGAGTGGCCGCCCAGACCCGCCCCTTTGACCTGAAGAAGGACATCTTTGTTCCTGATGAGAAGGAGGAATACGTTAAGGCCACCATTGTCAGCCGTGAGGGCTCCAAGATCACTGCTGAGACCGAGCATGGCAAGGTGGGGGGACCCCAGCCACACACGGGACATCAGGACCTCAAAATAGTAACTCCATCCCACATGGGACACAAAGAACCCAACTCACCTTCACTAGAACCCAAGAAACATCTAGACCTCAACATACCTTTACCAGCACCCACTGGATTCTCAGACCCCACAATATCTTCTCTAGAACCCAGGAAATATCTAGACCCTGACCCCCCTTCCCCAGCACCCACTGGACACCTAGACTCCCTCCTACCCTCTCCATCAACCAAGGGACACCCAGACCCCAAACCATCTTCTCTATCACTTGAGGGACACCTACACCTTCTCCAGCTCCCAAGGCAATACCCAGATGCCCAGGTCCCAGCCCTATGGGAGGAAAAACCTGGGGCAACTCCTTGTCCTGTCCTCCCAACCCATGGTGTTCTCCTTACCTTGAGCAGACAGTGACAGTCAAGGAGGACCAGATCATGCAGCAGAACCCTCCCAAGTTCGACAAGATCGAGGACATGGCCATGCTGACCTTCCTCCATGAGCCTGCCGTCCTCTACAACCTCAAGGACCGCTACGCCTCTTGGATGATCTATGTGAGTTGGGAGCCCATGAGGTTCTCCAGACCCCATCTGGAACTTGGACAACCCTTCTCTAGACCCCTTGGGCCAAATAGACCTAGGATACCCTTTCTCCAGATCTCATGGGCCACCCATAAATGGGATGGCCCTTTTTCACACCTCTTGAGGCACCCAGACCAAGATGTCCCAAACCCTTTGGGACACTTGAAACCAGGATGTCCCTTCTCCAGATTCTGTGGGCCATTCAGAACTGGGATATCCTCTCTCCAGGCTTCTTGGGTCACTCAGACCCAAGATGTCCCATCTCCAGATCACATGGGCCACCTAAACCCAAGACATCCCTTCTCCAGACCCCTTGGGCCACCTATATACAAGATATCACTTCTGCAGACCCCTTGGACCACCTGGTGGGGTGGCACCTCCAGGCTCTGACCCACCTACTTCTTTCTCCAGACCTACTCAGGACTCTTCTGCGTGACAGTCAACCCCTACAAGTGGTTGCCCGTCTACAATGCTGAGGTGGTGGCTGCCTACCGGGGAAAGAAGCGGAGTGAAGCTCCACCCCACATCTTCTCCATCTCTGACAATGCCTACCAGAACATGCTGACAGGTAGGGACTTCCTGCAGGGACCCCAAGACCGTATCCACTGATCCTTTTTGGGGAGCAGAAGATGTGGGGCAGATGTGGGGCAGAGCCAAGGTGGACTTCAGAACCTCATGCTTCTTCTCCTTGTTCCACCAGATCGGGAGAACCAGTCCATCCTCATCACGTAAGTGACCTCATATCTAAACACATTCTTAGCCCTGCTCACCTGGCACATAGCCCCTCTCCTTCTCCCTCTGAAGCCATGCCCACTGGCACGGCCAACCCTTTCTCACCACCTGGGCTTGCCTGTGGATATCCATCGTCCACCTACTGCAAGTGCCACTCCCCTAGTGAGTCCCCACCCCTAGCACCATAGCCCTGCCCACAGCACTCAGCCCTTGCTTTCCTTGGCTGCCCTCAGCGGAGAATCTGGGGCGGGGAAGACAGTGAACACCAAGAGGGTCATCCAGTACTTCGCCGTCATTGCTGCCATCGGTGACCGTGGCAAGAAGGAGACAGGGGCCCCAGGCAAGGTGAGGACACTGGATGGGGAATGACAATGTCTGGCCAACATTCTGCTGCCTCTCTATCCAACCAACAACACAATGTATCACCCAACCAATCACCCTACCAACCACCCAAACAATCCAACCAACCATCCAGCCAAGCAACCATCTATCCAACCTTCCATTCATCTGCCCCAGTTCAATCCCTCCACCCATGGCATCAACCCACCTCCCTGCCTATGCAAACCTACATGGACCTCTGTGTTCTCCCATCCATCCATCTCAACCTCACAACCCCAGCTCCTGCCCCTCCCTGTGACAGTCCACCCACATTGTCCTACTCTACCAGGGCACTCTGGAAGACCAGATCATCCAGGCCAACCCTGCCTTGGAGGCCTTTGGCAACGCCAAGACTGTTCGCAATGACAACTCATCGCGATTCGTGAGTGTTGGGCTGAAGCCTATGGAGTAGGGTCTGTGGGTTAGGGTTATCTGGGAAAAGGTGGCCACCTCCACCTCCTGCCACTGCTTTCCCAGGGGAAGTTCATCCGGATCCATTTTGGAGCCACTGGGAAATTAGCATCAGCTGACATCGAGACCTGTGAGTAGGTTGTGGGCTTCATGAGAGGACATCTGGTTGTCCATCACCCATCCATCCATCCATCCATTCCTCCACCCACATGCCCATCCTTCTCGTCATCCTACCATCCATCTACACTTCCATCTCCTCAAACCTCCATCCATCCATTCATCCATCTGACCCTCCATCTCCTCATCCCAACTTCCACTCATCTTCTCTCCATTCCCATCTCAGACCTTCTGGAGAAATCCCGCGTCATCTTCCAGCTGAAGGCTGAAAGAAACTACCACATCTACTACCAGATCCTCTCCAATAAGAAGCCAGAGCTGCTAGGTAAGCCATGCTCCCACCCCACCTACAAACACCTGACCCCAACTCCTTTCTGAAGGACTCCTGCCTGTCCCAACCCCACCTTCTCCTTGCAGATATGATGCTGGTGACCAACAACCCCTACGACTATGCCTTCATCTCCCAAGGAGAGACCACAGTGCCATCCATTGATGATGGAGAAGAGCTCCTGGCTACAGATGTGAGATGAGGGGCCACTAGGCAGTGTGTGTGTGTGTTTCTGTGTGGGCTGAAGAAGACCTTCATCCACATTTTTGCCCCACAGAGCGCTTTCGATGTCTTGGGCTTCACCCAAGAGGAGAAGAACTCCATCTACAAACTGACGGGTGCCATTATGCACTTTGGCAACATGAAGTTCAAGCAGAAGCAACGGGAAGAGCAGGCAGAACCAGATGGCACTGAAGGTTGGGTCCAATCAAGGTCAAGGTGGGAACTAGGGTGAACCCCATGGTCCTTCCAGGTTCATGTTTTCTCCTCTGCATCCTCAGAGGCGGACAAGTCAGCTTACCTAATGGGGCTGAACTCAGCTGATCTTCTCAAGGGGTTGTGCCACCCTCGGGTCAAGGTGGGCAATGAGTACGTCACCAAGGGGCAGAATGTCCAGCAGGTGAGTAGGACATCCCCAAAACCTCCTCCCTTTGGGGTGGCATGGTGCCATCTCCAGCAAGGAGGAGAGCACTGAGAGCCCCCTCTCACCGGTGGAACATTCCTCTTCCAGGTGATTTACGCTGTTGGGGCCTTGGCCAAGGCTGTGTATGAGAAGATGTTCAACTGGATGGTGACCAGGATCAACAACTCGCTGGAGACCAAGCAGCCACGGCAGTACTTCATCGGTGTGCTGGACATCGCTGGCTTCGAGATCTTTGATGTGAGCCTTGGTTGACCCTGTTGTGTTGACCCCATCGGGTGTTGAGTTAATCCTATTGGATGGTCAGGTGGCCCTGTTTTCACTGGTTGTTCTGTTAAGTTCATTGGGTCTCAGGTTGACCCCGCAAATCTTATTAGGTGTTCTGTTGACCCCATTGGTCATCTCCTCTCTCCTTCCCCAGTTCAACAGCTTTGAGCAGCTCTGCATTAACTTCACCAATGAGAAGTTGCAGCAGTTCTTCAACCACCACATGTTCGTGCTGGAGCAGGAGGAGTACAAGAAGGAGGGGATTGAGTGGGAGTTCATTGACTTCGGCATGGACCTCCAGGCCTGCATTGACCTCATTGAGAAGGTGCCACCTCCCCCCAGGGCTTCTGGGGCTGAAGGGGCTGCTGGGGAAGGGCCCTTCCAGTTGGAGCTTGCCAGGGACCCCAAAGTTGGGCAGTTGGGTTGTGCTTGGTGTTCACTATGACCAACAAGGTCTTCTCTTCCCAGCCCATGGGGATCATGTCCATCCTGGAGGAGGAATGCATGTTCCCCAAGGCCACGGACATGACCTTCAAGGCTAAGCTCTTTGATAATCACTTGGGCAAGTCGGCCAACTTTGGGAAGCCACGCAATGTCAAAGGAAAGCAAGAGGCCCACTTTGCCCTCATCCACTACGCTGGCACGGTAGACTACAATATCATTGGATGGCTGCAGAAGAACAAAGACCCTCTCAATGAGACAGTGGTGGGGCTCTACCAGAAATCAGCCCTGAAGCTCTTGGCCAACCTCTTCGCCAACTATGCTGGAGCTGATGCACGTAAGGGGCACCCCCTTCCTGAACATCTGGGGCTCTCCCCACCCTGCCCATCACCTATCTCATAACTTCTTCTCCAACAGCCATGGAGAAGGGGAAAGGAGCCAAGAAGAAAGGTTCCTCCTTTCAGACTGTCTCTGCACTGCATCGGGTAAGAGTTCAGGGGTTAGTGGTAGAACCTAGGGTATTTGGGCATTGAAATCATGTCCGAGGGCAGGTAGTGATTCTTGCTGGGACAGGTTGGAGGGGTCTTCCTTTTCTTCATTATCTCCTCCTCCATCCTCCAGGAGAACCTCAACAAGTTGATGACCAACCTGCGGTCCACCCACCCTCATTTTGTCCGCTGCATCATCCCCAATGAGACCAAGTCTCCTGGTGAGCCAATTCATGAGGGTTTATCCAGGGAACAGTGGTGGTCCCTGGCCAAAGGTGGTGGAAAGCAGTGCTGTGGGGCAGGCCTTGACTCACCCGTCATGATGACCCACCAGGTGTGATGAACAACCCCCTGGTAATGCACCAGCTCCGCTGTAACGGGGTGCTGGAGGGCATCCGCATCTGCCGCAAGGGCTTCCCAAACCGCATCCTCTATGGGGACTTCCGCCAGAGGTAGGCACAGAGGAGGAGATGTGGGGAGGGGGTTGACAACTCCACTGGGTCTGATCTCAGGATTTTCCTGTCCTCTCTGACTACTAGGTATCGCATCCTGAACCCTGCTGCCATCCCTGAGGGGCAGTTCATCGACAGCCGCAAGGGTGCTGAGAAGCTCCTGGGATCCCTTGATATTGACCACAACCAATACAAGTTTGGGCACACCAAGGTGAGGTCACATGGTCTCCATTCCCTGTGGTCCCATCATCCACAAGGCCTCCATGGTGGGACCAGGTTGACTCCATGGTCCCACCATCTACTTGTTCACCTGCACATCTGAGCTCACCCCATCCACCCTACCACCCATTCCTCCACCAAGCCTCCAGACCCCAACAGCACTTAGCTTCATCTCCCCTCGTAGGTCTTCTTCAAGGCCGGGCTGCTGGGGCTACTTGAGGAAATGCGGGATGAGCGCTTGGCCAGGATCATGACCCGCTTGCAGGCCCAAGTTCGTGGTTTCCTCTCCCGTCAGGAGTTCAAGAAGATCCTGGAGCGGAGGTGGGTAGAGATCGAAATGGTGTTGAGTCTAGGTTGAGCTGAAGTTCCTGGTGACCTGCATCCTGCTGTGCCTTCTCCAGGGACTCACTGCTGGTGATCCAGTGGAACATCAGGGCTTTCATGGGGGTGAAAAACTGGCCTTGGATGAAGCTCTACTTCAAGATCAAGCCCTTGTTGAAGAGCGCTGAGACTGAGAAGGAGATGCAGGTAAGACAAAGCCATAGGTGGGGCAGGTGGATGGGTGGATGGGGAGAGGGAAGGGTATGTGGGGACATAGAGGAAGCAATGAGACTTACAGGTGACCTTCGTGCCTCCTGCAGAACATGAAGGAAGAGTTTGGGCGGCTGAAGGAGGCCCTGGAGAAGTCAGAGGCCCGGAGGAAGGAGCTGGAGGAGAAGATGGTCTCCATGCTGCAGGAGAAGAATGACCTTCAGCTCCAAGTGCAGGCTGTAAGTGACCTAGATGCCTCAGCCCCTCCCTCCTTTTTCCTTCACCCTCCCACCAATCTTCCCTCTTCCAGGAGCAAGATAATCTCGCTGATGCTGAGGAACGTTGTGACCAGCTGATCAAGAACAAGATCCAGCTGGAGGCCAAGGTGAAGGAGATGACAGAGCGAATGGAGGATGAGGAAGAGATGAATGCTGAGCTGACGGCTAAGAAGAGGAAGCTGGAGGATGAGTGCTCAGAGCTGAAGAAGGACATTGATGACCTGGAGTTGTCTTTGGCCAAGGTGGAGAAGGAGAAACACGCCACAGAGAACAAGGTAAGGGTGGGGAGAGATCTTGATTTCAAACTGTGAGGACTTGAGATGTCTCGAGCCAAAGTGAATACGTTTTGAGAAGACCCAAGGGTGGTTGGATTGAGTTGCCAAAACCCAAAGCTGTTTAGGCTGCTAAAATTCAAGGGTGGTTGAGTTGGGTCATGAAGACCCAAAACTGCTTTGGTCAGGTTGTGACAACCCAAGGCTGGTTGTGTTCTCCTGTGTCCCCTGACTTAGGCCCAGCTCAACCAAGAGCAAGAACAACCTCCTGTCTCTTGTCCTACCTCTGGTACCAAACCGGAGGCTTGATATTTCTCTTCCTGCAGGTCAAGAACCTCACAGAGGAGATGGCCGGGCTGGATGAGATTATTGTCAAGCTAACAAAGGAGAAGAAGGCTCTGCAAGAATCTCACCAGCAAGCGCTGGATGACCTGCAGGCGGAGGAAGACAAGGTCAACACCCTGACGAAGGCCAAAGTCAAGCTGGAACAGCAAGTGGATGATGTGAGTGTGGGTCAGTCCTGCCACGGGCACATAGCTGGTGCCTTGGGGTGTGAAGGTCCTTCTGGGGTTGGTGTTTGTGGGGGGCTGATGGGTGTATCTCTGCCTCACTCACAGCTGGAGAGCTCACTGGAGCAGGAGAAGAAGATCCGGATGGACCTGGAACGGGCCAAAAGGAAGCTGGAAGGTGACTTGAAGCTGGCTCAGGAGAATATTATGGACCTGGAGAATGACAAGCAGCAACTGGATGAGAGGCTGAAAAAGTAGGGGCCCATCCACCTGCTTGTGCTTTACCTATAATGACCCTCTCTGCTGAGCAGGCAGGAATATGATTGCCTGGCATTTCTCCCCACACCAGGAAGGACTTTGAGCTCAATGCACTCAATGCAAGAATTGAGGATGAACAAGCAATTGCAGCCCAGCTCCAGAAGAAGCTCAAAGAGCTTCAGGTGAGGTGGACTTCAGCTTGGGGTTCAACTAGGAGGAGGAACTGGTTCTCCTCATTTATTTCACACCTTTTTGAGAAGGACCTAGACCAGCATGCCACAAACCTGGGGCCTGAAGCCCATGGCTTGTCCCTTGGCCTAGAACCTCCCTGTCACTTATCATCTCGAAATGACTCATGGGCTCCTGGGCAGGTTGGCTTTGGGGTAGCTTAAGCTGAACCAGTGGGTGTGGAGTACTCAAGGTAGTGGGGGCACCTTGGGTAGGATCGTCTGAGCTGAGCAGACCATCTGTTTTGGATCATGTTATCTCTGATGTCCTTAGAGAAGGTTGTGTGGAGCTGTCTGATCCAGGCAGCTCTAGGGTTGGTTGAGCTAAATGTCTTCAAGACCAGTGAGTTGAAGAATCTCAAGGTAATTTGAGAAGGTGGAGTGTCTTCAGATAAGGTTGGGTTGATCTGGAGAACTCGAATCTTGACTGGGTTGCAGAGAACTGAATGAGATCAAGTCTGGTTGAGATGAAGGATCTCCAGTTGTCTGGGTTGAGCTGAAGAGTCCACATGTGGTTGGATTGACTTGAATTGACTTAAAGACTCTCCAGCTGGATTGGTTGAATTGAGTGGAGGAGCTGGGTGAAACCAAGTCTGCTGACAGCATGTCCATCCCCTGAGCACAGGCACGGATTGAGGAGCTGGAGGAGGAGCTGGAAGCAGAGCGAACAGGCAGGGCCAAGGTGGAGAAGCTGCGCTCAGACCTGTCACGGGAGTTGGAGGAGATCAGTGAGCGTCTGGAGGAGGCAGGTGGTGCCACATCAGTGCAGATTGAGCTCAACAAGAAGCGGGAGGCAGAATTCCAGAAGATGCGGAGGGACCTGGAGGAGGCCACACTGCAGCATGAGGCCACGGCTGCTGCGCTGCGCAAGAAGCACGCCGACAGCGTGGCCGAGCTCAGCGAGCAGATTGACAACCTACAGCGTGTCAAGCAGAAGCTGGAGAAGGAGAAGAGTGAGCTCAAGCTGGAGTTAGATGATGTTGGCTCCAACATGGAGCAGCTGATCAAGGCCAAGGTAGGAAATAGGTCTCCAGCCATTAAAGAACAACTCTTCCATTGCCCTCTCAAGGTTCTCTTTCAATCTTCTGCCCTTCCTGTCTCCAGGCCAACCTGGAGAAGATGTGCCGTACCATGGAAGATCAGATGAATGAGCACCGGACCAAGTCCGAGGAGGCTCAACGCATGGTCAATGACCTCACCACTCAACGAGCGAAGCTCCAAACAGAAAATGGTGAGGGGCTTGTTCTTCCCTAACCCAATTGACTATCCCTTGCCCAGTGAGGTGGCTTTGTGGTGTGTCCAGCGAGTCACTGTCCACCATTCCACCCCACAGGTGAGCTCTCCAGGCAGCTGGAGGAAAAGGAAGCCTTTATCAACCAGATGACGCGAGGGAAACTCACCTACACCCAGCAGCTGGAGGACCTCAAGAGGCAGCTAGAGGAAGAGGCCAAGGTAGGGCTTTGTTCAGGAGGTCAGTGGGGCTAAAAAACACCTCCAGTGTCAAGGGTGAAGTTGATTTGGGACTCAGAGGGGCAGTTGGAGAAAATGAGTTGAGGGTCTTCAGGGAGTTCAGTAGGGTTGGTGGGTGTCAAGGAGGTTGGGTTGGATTGGTAGTAAGGATGTTGGTTGGGTTGGTCTAGAGGAGGTTGGGACAGGTTGGATTGGTCTACGGGAGTTCTGGTCAGCTTGCAGTGATGAAAACAAAATCTTGCTGAGTTGGAGAACTCTAAGCTCAAGTTGATGTGGACCCAATGGTTCACCTTTTCTTCACTTGCTCTTTCTCCACCCTCCCAGGCCAAGAATGCACTGGCCCACGCCCTCCAGTCGGCCCGGCATGACTGTGACCTGCTGCGGGAGCAGTATGAGGAGGAGACAGAGGCCAAGGCTGAGCTCCAGCGCTCGCTCTCCAAAGCCAACTCTGAGGTGGCACAATGGAGGACCAAGTATGAGACAGATGCCATCCAGCGCACCGAGGAACTCGAGGAAGCCAAGTAAGTCATCCCCCCATGAAGGGAGCTTCTAGGGGGCAGGGGAGAGCAGAGACTCTTCCACTGGAGAAGGATCTGGAGAATGTAGAGGGACTTGGAGATAGCAGAGGAGATCCAGAGCAGAGCCTTGGCCAACTGATGGGTGGAAGAAGGTTTGAGTTGGTGCACTTGGTCCATGGGTCACCACAGCCAGGTTGTCCCCCGGGACAGGAAGAAGCTGGCCCAACGGCTGCAGGAGGCTGAAGAGGCGGTGGAGGCAGTCAATGCCAAGTGTTCCTCTCTAGAGAAGACCAAGCACCGGCTGCAGAATGAGATTGAAGATCTCATGGCTGACCTTGAGCGGTCGAATGCAGCAGCTGCTGCCTTGGACAAGAAGCAAAGGAACTTTGACAAGGTGGGAGAACCAAGAAATGGTGGAAGGAGAATGGTGGGAAGAGGGTGGAGAGATGTGGGTCCCACCAATCACAGAAAGGCAGGAGAAAAAGTCCAGAAGAAAGGTGAACAACTGTCAAGGTCTAGGTTTCAGCAGAGCTTCAAGTCCCTACCAAAAGAGTGTTGGGGAGAGGAGGAGGACAATGAAAAGAGTTTTTTGTGGGCAAAGCAGCTTCTGAGCAGGTTATGTCCCTATAGATCTTGTCTGAGTGGAAGCAGAAGTTTGAAGAGTCACAGATGGAGCTGGAGGCATCGCAGAAAGAGGCCAGATCCCTCAGCACTGAGCTCTTCAAACTGAAGAATGCCTACGAGGAGTCACTTGATCACCTGGAGACCTTAAAGAGGGAAAACAAGAACCTCCAAGGTGAGACCATGGTCCTTTGTCTACCCACCATGATGTTATGATGTTTTCCACTACTTTCCACATATTCTGATGTGTTCTCACCTGAGCAGAGGAGATTTCGGACCTCACGGAGCAGCTGGGTGGCAGCCACAAGACCATCCATGAGTTGGAGAAGGTCCGGAAGCAGCTGGATGCTGAGAAGCTGGAACTTCAAGCAGCGCTGGAGGAGGCTGAGGTGAGCCAAATCACATCCCCATGAATCTCCATGTTGTTCTGGTCTTCTTTGTGGTTCTCAGTTTTCCCTCTGTCTCTTCCAGGCCTCTCTGGAGCATGAAGAGGGAAAGATCCTGAGGGCCCAACTGGAGTTCAACCAAGTCAAGGCAGACTACGAGCGCAAGCTGGCCGAGAAGGACGAGGAGATGGAGCAGGCCAAGCGCAACCATCTGCGGGTGGTGGACTCGCTGCAGACCTCACTGGATGCTGAGACCCGGAGTCGCAATGAGGCCCTGCGGCTGAAGAAGAAGATGGAGGGTGACCTCAATGAGATGGAGATCCAGCTCAGCCATGCCAACCGCATAGCTGCTGAGGCCCAGAAGCAAGTCAAGACATTGCAGGGCTACCTCAAGGTACCAATAAAACTTCTGTTTCATAAGAATGTTGAGATGTAGTAGATTACACCACCCCACAGTAGAAGAAGAGTGGACCTTCAGCCCCTTCCCCCCCATCCACATTCACCCTGTTCCCCTATGCCATCTTGTAGGACACTCAACTGCAGCTAGATGACGTAGTCAGGGCCAATGAGGACCTGAAGGAGAACATTGCCATCGTGGAGAGGAGGAACAACCTCCTTCAGTCAGAACTGGAGGAGCTGCGGGCGGTGGTGGAGCAGACTGAGAGAGCCCGCAAATTGGCTGAGCAGGAGCTGATTGAGGCCAGCGAGAGGGTCCAGCTTCTCCACTCACAGGTGAGACCTCATGCACTTTCAAGGAAAGAGGTCACCTGCATCCACAGGTGTGGGATTCTAATGAGTTGAGTTACCAAGATGTCCAGATCCTTGAAGCCTCCAGAGTTGGCAGGGGTGGGGGCATTAAGTACTGAAGAAGGATGGGTCAGCAGTTCCACAGACACCTCATGAGATCCTCTTCTCCATCTCCAGAACACCAGCCTCATCAACCAAAAGAAGAAGATGGAGGCTGACATCTCCCAGCTGCAGACGGAGGTGGAAGAGGCCATCCAGGAGTGCAGAAATGCTGAGGAGAAGGCCAAGAAGGCCATCACTGACGTGAGTGCCGTGGTGGGAACGACAGCTAGGATATCTTCCAGTGGAGGGTAATGAACCTCCTTTTCTGCATGCTTCTCTCCTTGAGTAGGCAGCCATGATGGCAGAGGAGCTGAAGAAGGAGCAGGACACCAGCGCCCACCTGGAGCGGATGAAGAAGAACATGGAGCAGACCATCAAGGACCTGCAGATGAGGTTGGATGAGGCCGAGCAGTTGGCCCTCAAAGGGGGCAAGAAGCAGCTGCAGAAGCTGGAGGCCCGTGTGAGGGAGCTGGAGAATGAGCTGGAGGGTGAGCAGAAGCGCCATGCCGAGAGTGTCAAGGGTCTCCGCAAGTCCGAGCGTCGTGTCAAGGAGCTCAGCTACCAGGTGGGTTGCCTGAGGTGGCCCTGGATGTTATCTACTGGCCCTGTGTCCACAGGGCCTTATGTCTGATGCTGTATGTGACTTGCAACATGGCTGACCTGGTAGCCAGAGAAACACAGGTGAACTAGACCACCCACTGCCTCTATGTCCAATACTGTAGTGGGACCCAGAACATGGTAGGCCTGGTGGTCATGAGCCACCCAGTCCACCCCCCAGCATCCATGGGGTCTTTGCATGACCCAGAATCTCAGGTGAAACCTTATCAAGGACAAAAAAGACACCTTCACCCAAGAGGATATCCCACCTTCTGCCCCACAGCTGAGGCCACCAGGGAGCCTCCACTTCCCAAGATCATCTCTAACTGTCTCCTGACCCTCGTGGCTCTGGTGATGATCCCAAGCATGGATGGGGTCAGGTCCTGATTCACACGTGTCTCACCCCACAGACAGAGGAGGACCGCAAGAACTTGGTCCGGCTCCAGGACCTGGTGGACAAGCTCCAGCTGAAGGTCAAGGCCTACAAGCGACAGGCGGAGGAGGCGGTGAGCAGTGGAGGGCAGCTTTGGGACCACTCTCCAGGAGGGACCAGTGTGGGGTTGGGGTGTGAGACAGGATGTAGGGAGTAGCAGGGAACCTTAGTGTCATTAAGGAGTGGGGTGTCAGGGGCTGAGGAAGGTGGGCAAAGGGAGAGGTGGGGGGGGTGGAATGGCTGTGGGACAGGTGACTAGAAAGTTGAGTGGATGTTTGGATGGATGGAAGGTTGGATAGATGATGGTGGGTTGAATGGCTGGCTGGCTGGAAGGTGGAGTGATTGCATAGATGAAAGGTTGGACAGGTGGGTGGAAGGTTGGTTGGGTGGATGGAAGGTCGAATGGTGGAAGGATGGATGAAATGTTGGCTGGCTGACTGAATGGATGTACAGAAGGAAGGCTGAACGGTGGAATGTTAGATGGATGGATGGATGGATGGATGGATGGATGGATGGATGAAAGGATGAAAGGATGAAAGGAAGGAAGGTAGGTTTAGTGGGTGGAAGGTTGCACGGATGGGATATTAGAGGGTTGGTTGGTTGAGTAGATGGTTGGGTAGCTGGAGATGGAATTGCTGAAGGGACAGGTGGGTCCATGGTAGGCCAGATGGAGCAATAAGAAAGTCAGATGGAGGGACAGCTGGCAGGGTGGCAGGAGGCCACATGGAATTGAGGTGGAGCCCCACTGATGCCCCTGTCTCCCAGGAGGAACAAGCCAACTCCAACCTGGCCAAGTTCCGCAAGGCACAGCATGAGCTGGACGAGGCAGAGGAGCGTGCCGACATCGCTGAGTCCCAGGTCAACAAGTTGCGGGCCAAGAGCCGTGACATTGGAGCCAAGGTGGGACCTCTCCCTGCCCCACAGCTGCCCCATGGCTGCCACATGGCTGCCCCCACAAATCCCTCATGTTTACACTCCAATTTTTTTCCTTCTCTATCAGAAGGGACTCAACGAGGAGTGAAGCTCTGGATTCCCAGCTGTATTCCCTGGACCTCTAAATGCCCCACCCCTGCTCCCAGCCCCCTAACCTTGGTCAGCCAATAAAAAGCATTGAGCAGCAGCAGTTTGTGTGGGGCTGGGTTTGTGTTGGGCTGGGTTTGTGTGGGGAGGGTGGAGTTGTCTCATGACATGGCACCCAGAAGGTGGATGCAGCCCACTAGTGTGCAACATAGCACACCCCACAGCATGATGCAACCAGACGCACAGTGCAACATGATGTGACTGATGGGGTGCACCTTAACCTCAACCTGCCCCACAGTGTAACTCGGCCTGCCCCATGGTGCTCCGCAACCTCAACCTGCCCCACACCAACCCATGTCCATGTGGGAAGAGACATGTCCAGGGGCAGATGTGGGGCTGGGGAGGGAGGGGCCCAGGAGGTGGGGGGAAGCATCTGAGTCCCCCACATATGGAGCAGAGCCTGAGTGAACCCCTCAAGGATGTCTTGGCTCCTGCGGCTGCAGCTTCTCCTGCTGCAGGTGCTGATGTCCCTCCAACTTGGCATCAGTGTTCCCCTGGCCACCAGCTGCTCTGTCCCACTGCACACCATGTCCCACCATCCCCCATGCCCTGCTGAGACTCTGTCCCGTGTCCCTCCATCCCTCTGTCCTTTCCATCCATCATCCCACAACCTCCTGGCCCACCAGCCCTGTCTATCTCCCACGGTCCCTCCACCTCCTCTATGGCCTCCTAGTCCCTCCAGGTTCTCAATGTCCCACCAGGTCCCGCTGTCCCTCTCTCCCCTGCCTGTTCCTCCCCTTCTCAAATCCTCTGTCCCACTGCCCTCCCCCTCTCCTCCCCCCGCCCTGCCTTCCCCGTCCATCTGTCGCCCCATCCCTCCTCCAGTCCTGGTGGCGCCGCGTGATGGACCCCAGGGGACCCTGGCGTCCGGGCGGCTCCCCTCCCCCGCCAAACTCGGGCCAAGGAGGAGGAGGCGTGTCTCTATGGGGCTTTATGTGGAGTCTGTGGGGCTCTATAGGGACTCTGTGGGGCTCTGTGGAGACTCTCTGCAGCTCTGTGGGGTTCCTGTGGGGCTCTATAGGAGATCTATAGGGCAGAGGAAAGGATCTGTGGGGCAGGGAAGGGGATCTGTGGGGCACAATGGGGAGGTGGGGACCTTCCCACCCGTAGGAATGTGTCACCTCGCAGGGACTCTTGTCACCTCCTCGATAACAAAGTGGACATCGTGTTCGAGGACTGTTGCCAGCCCCCCCCCCCCACCCCCCAGACCCCTGCCGGCCCAACGGTGCCTCACAGGGGGGGACGAGATAACAATCTGCCCCCCCCTCCCTGCCGTGTCCAGATATAGACCTGGCAGGGTTGAGCTGTCACCACCCCATGGGTGACAGGACATTGGCCAGGGACCCAGGCATCCAGGCCCCATAGACACCCCCTACACAAAGGACCTGGGCATCCTAGCCCCACAGATCCCCTCCATGCACAAGGGACCCAGGGGTCTGGGCTCCATAGATCCCCCCCAACAGGTGACCGGGAGTCTGGGCCCCATAGAATCACCACATCCCCCACCAAGGGACCCAGGCATCCAGTCCCCATAGATCACCCACACACACAAGGGACCCAGGCACCTGGGCTCCATAGTTTCCCCCCACACAGAAGGTACCCATGTGTTTGGGCTCCATAGACACCTCCTACGCAAGGGACCCAGGCATTCATGCCCCATAGATCACCCCACATTCCCCCCGCCCCACAAGGGATCCGGGCAGCCCTTGCTCTTCCTTAATAGCTCTGACCCATAGATCATCCTGTGGGGTGAATGTGGGGTCCTGGTCGTCTCGGTCACTGGAGAGATACCACTGTGGGGCTGGGGAAGGGGGGGAGCTGCCCCCTCCCTCTCCCTTATCAGCCACCCCCTCCCCAGGAATGCTCCTCCCCTCCCCACCCCATTATGGCCTATAAAGGCTGTGGGGCTGCGGGGCTGGCATAGGTGTTGGCGTGGGATAGAGAGCGAGCTGGTGTGGGGCACAGAAGGGATGTGGGATGTGGATATGAGGGGTTGAAGGGGGGTATGGGGAGCTATGGGGTGCACAGGATGGCTATGGGGCACATGGGGATCTATGGGGCACAGGAATCTCTGGGGGCTATGGGGCACAGGGGGGCTATGTGGCACACGGGGTTTCTCTGGGGCGCGGGGATATGTGGGATACATGCGGGGTTATGGGGCACAGACTATCTAAGAAGCACCAAGAGGAACTGTGAGGCACAGAGATCTATGGGGGCACAGGGATCTATGGGACACCAGTGGTCTACGGGGCACCCAGGGGGCCTATGCGGAACACAGCAGAGCTATGGGACACATGGGATCGTCTATGTGGCAAAGGGATCTATGGGGCATAAACAGGTCTATGGGGCAAAGAGTGTCTATAGGGGCTATGGGGTTCAGGGATCTATGGAGTGCAGCCCCTCACTCTCTGCATGTCCCTCCAGCTCCTTTCATCGTACCTGCTAGATCCACGGACTCCAGGTGAGGGTGGTGTCCTGGCGCAGTATGGGGATTGGCACTTTGGGGCGGTGTTGCTATAGGGTGCATGTGTCCCTATAGGGTCTGTGCATCACTGCAGGGGGTCCATGCATTGCTATGGGGTTCTGCATGGGGGGCTGTGCATGACTGTAGAGCTCCCTGTATTGTTATAGGGGTCCCTGCACTGCTATGTGTCTCCATGCATCACCATAGGGATCCCTGAATCACTACAGGGCTCTGTGCGTGGCTATAGGAGTCTGTGCCTTGCTATGGGTGTCCGTGCATCACTACAGGGGTTGGTGGGTGGCTGTGGAGACCCCTGCATCACTATAGGAGTCTGTACATGCGGGGTGCATGGGTACTGGGGTCCTTGCATGACTGTAGGGGTCTGCCCATAGCTATAGGGGGTCTGTGCACTGCCATAGGGCTCAATACATGGGGAGATGCATGGCTACAGGGTTCTGTGCATGGGGCCATACACCACTATGACGGTCTGTACTTTGCTATTGGGGTCCCTGCATGGCTACAGGGGTTCCTGAATTACTACAGTGGTCTGTGCATGGGGCAGTGTGTGACTATATGGGTCTGCAGTGGGCTACATGGCTCACTGCACATCTGTAGGGTCCAACCCATGGGGCTGTGCACAGCCATAGGGCTTTGTGTCTGGCTATAGTGTCTGCCACAGCTATAGAGATCTGGGCACAGGTATGGGAGTCCATGCATGGCAATGGGGCTGTGGTCAATGGGGTTGTGTGGGGCCACAGGGTGGGGGGTGAGACCCCACAGCCAGAGTCCCACAGCCCCTCAGGTGATGTGAGGCCCCTGTCTGTGTGGGGCAGGATGGGAGATGCAGTGCTGGCGGCACTGGGGGCGGCAGCTCCCTTCCTGCGGCCAGGGGAGCGGGAGCGGCTGGCATCGCAGACCAGGCCCTTCGACCCTCGCAGCGAGTGCTTCGTCCCCCACCCCCGTGAGGAGTTTGTGCGGGGGCGGGTGATGGGGCGCCAAGGCGGGGAGGTCACCGTCCAGACCGAGCTGGGAGAGGTGGGCAACTGAGAGGGTAGAGGAGGGTGAGGGCAGGGGGACAAGGGGTCACAGGGAACAAAGGGTTAATCGGGGTGAGGGGATAATGAAGTTAAAGATGGGAGGGTTTGATGGGGGTGTAGGCATGAGGGGTGATTGGTGGTGGGGGATGAAAGGGGGTTGGGCTTCATGGAGGGTGAGGGGTTGGTGGGAAGCTGGGGGGCGAAGGGTTAAGGAGGGAGGGGTTAATGGGGTGAAGTTAATGGGGAATGGGTTAAAGGAGGGAGAGGGGTTGAAGGTTTTTGGGGGTGTAAAGCGAGGAGGGGGAGACTAGGCCCATTGAAGACCTTCCAACTCATGAGAGGTGCCCCAAAACCCATAGAAGATTCCCCCACAACCCATGGAAGACCCCTCACGCACAGAGCATCCCCAACCTACAGGGTGCCCCCAAACCATGGGACATCCCACAACTCCGACCCCCTTGTCCTCCCATTCCCCCTAGACGATGACGGTCAAGGATGCCGACGTCCACCAGCAGAATCCTCCCAAGTTCGACAAGATCGAGGACATGGCCATGCTGACCTTCCTCCATGAGCCTGCCGTCCTCTACAACCTCAAGGAGCGCTATGCCTCTTGGTTGATCTATGTGAGTCCTCCCACAAGCACCTGGGGCACCTGGGAACTGGGCATGGTCTTCCCCACAGCCTAAGGTGTGGATGGAAGCTAGTGACCCTTCCCTAAAACTCTTGGGGTACCTAGAATCAGGTGGGCTTTCCAAAGAGCCTATGGGCCACCTAGAACCTGGTGGTGTATCTTCTCCATGGACTTTGGGACACCAAGAACCTGGTGAACCTTCTCCAGCCCCCTTGGGCCACCCAGACCCAAGATGTTGCACTCCTGAACCATTTTGGCCACCTAGACCTGAGATGTCCCATCCCCTGATCTAGATCCAAGATATCCCTTCAATAGCCCCCTCGATGTGACACACAAGATGTCCCACCCCTGGATCCTTTGGTCCACACAAGATGTCCCATCTCTGGATATTGTGGGCCACCCAGACCCAAGATGTCCCATCTCCATCCCCTTTTGGCCCCCCAAAATCATGATGCCCCTTCCCCACATCCCTTGGGCCACCTAGACCTAGGATGTCCTCATCTGGTGGGGTGGCACCTCCAGGCTCTGACCCACCTGACCCTTCTCCAGACCTACTCAGGACTCTTCTGCGTGACGGTCAACCCCTACAAGTGGTTGCCTGTTTACAACGCTGAGGTGGTGGCTGCCTATCGGGGAAAGAAGCGGAGTGAAGCTCCACCCCACATCTTCTCCATCTCTGACAATGCCTACCAGAACATGCTGACAGGTAGGGACCTCCTCTGGGGACCTCAAACTAGAAGACCCCACCCCAAACACTGGATCCTGACCTAGACCTCGCCCTCACCTGGAAGGATGGAGAACCTCAATCCCAACCCCAAGACCCCAAAGATGCCTCCTAACTTCTTCCCACCTGACTCCTTTCATCTCTTGGCAGATCGAGAGAACCAGTCCATCCTCATCACGTAAGTCTGTCCCCGCCTGATGCTGCCCCATAGTGTTGAGGTGTGATAAAGGAGCCACCATGATATTCTCCAACATCTCACTGTTGCCACCCTAGTGGAGAATCTGGGGCGGGGAAAACAGTCAACACCAAGAGGGTCATCCAGTACTTTGCCAGCATTGCTGCCATCGGCGACCGCAAGAAGGAGGCAACCAACAGCAGCAAGGTGGGGCCTCAGGTCACGCACCCCCAGCATTGAGTGTCCTCCAATGGCATGCACACCCAGGATTGTTCCATCCCACCAGGGCACCCTGGAGGACCAGATCATCCAGGCCAACCCTGCCTTGGAGGCCTTTGGCAATGCCAAGACCCTCCGCAATGACAACTCATCTCGATTCGTGAGTGTTGGGGGTGGGATCTATGGGGCAGAGTCTGTGGGATGGGGTCTATAGTGTGGGGTCTGCTGGGAGGCTTCCACCTCCTGCCACTGCTTTTCCAGGGGAAGTTCATCCGAATCCATTTTGGGGCCACCGGGAAGTTGGCATCAGCTGACATTGAGACCTGTGAGTGGGTTGAGAGGCTCCATGAAAGAATGTCGGCAGTCCTTCATCCATCCCTCCATGGACTCATCTATTCATGGATTTATTCATCCATGCTAGGACTTATCCATCTATGGACTCATCCATCCATCCATGAACTCCATCTGTCCATTCATCCATCCCTCACTCCATCCAGTCAGCTCTCCATCTCCAACTCTTCAACCCACCATCCATCGGATCCTCTGTCTCCCATTTTTTTGTCCTTCCATCTTGTGTCTCCCTCTCTCCTTCCTTCCCTCCCTCTCCACATGTCCCTTGATGGATGCCCTCTCTTGATGGATTCGTAAGACACTGTCCTGTTGTCCATCCATCCATCTATCTTCTCATCCCACCATCCATCTGACCTTTCACCTCCACCTCCTCATCCCTCTGTCTCCTCATCCTACCATCCAGCCATCCCTTCTCCATCTCCTCATTCTATCATCCATCTCTCCATGTCTCCATCCATCTCTCCATGTCTCAATCCATCACCTCCTAATCCCAACCTCTACTGTCTTTCTCTCCATTCCCACCCCAGATCTCCTGGAAAAGTCCCGTGTAATTTTCCAACTGAAGGCTGAGAGGAACTACCACATCTTCTACCAGATCCTCTCCAACAAGAAGCCAGAGCTGCTGGGTGAGTTGGGCGCTTGGCCTTGGTCTTCTCCTTCCTCCCCTCCTAAATTTCTCTGCTCCTTCTTGGGGCAATTGAGGGTGATTTGGGGCTGTTTGGCCACTGGAAGTGCTTAATTTTTTGTCTCCATCCTGGGCCACCACGGAGCAGAGATGCTTCTCATCACCAACAACCCCTATGACTACAGTTATGTCTCCCAAGGAGAGGTGACTGTGGCCTCCATTGATGACTCTGAAGAGCTATTGGCAACTGATGTAAGTGGTGGGGCGGGCAGGTGGACATCCCCTGGCTGAGGAGAAGGCGAAGCGCCAGGTGGATGGTTGAGATGGTAGAAGAGGGATGGATGGAGGAGAGGAGGGATGTAGGGATAAGAGGTGGAGGATGGGAAGGGTGGAGGGCAAGGGAGATGGTGGGTTGGTCACATGGGATGATGCAGGATGAGGGACAGAAGGTAGGAGAGGAGAGTGGTGTGGGTGGAGGAGGTTGTGGGTGGAGATAAAAACAGGTGGGAGAGTCCTTGGGTGGACAGATGAGTCCACAGGTGGACAAGTCCTCAAATGGATGGATAAGCCCATGAATGGATGGATGGAGTTCATGGTGGATGAATGAGTCCATGGATGGATGAGTCTGTGGATGGGTGGGTGGATGGATGGATGCAGTACTCAGATGGGTGGATGGATGAGTCCATGGATGGATGAGTCCTTGGATGGACAGACTGACAAGTTGGAAGGGCAGAGGGACACACAAATGCTGGCCAGCAGACGGCTGTGACCTCAGCTGGATAGAGTGGGTGGCAAGGCCCTCTCCAACCTGCCTCCACCCGCCTACCAGAGCGCTTTTGATGTCTTGGGCTTCACTGCCGAGGAGAAGGCTGGTGTCTACAAACTGACAGGTGCCATTATGCACTTTGGCAACATGAAGTTCAAGCAGAAGCAAAGGGAAGAGCAGGCAGAACCAGACGGCACTGAAGGTGAAGCAGGTGGGGGGAATGACATAGGTTTTGGGGTCTCCAAGTGAGGTGGGACCTGACAGCATGTTTTCTTCACACTCTGCAGATGCCGACAAGTCAGCCTACCTGATGGGGCTGAACTCAGCTGATCTTCTCAAGGGGTTGTGTCACCCCCGTGTGAAGGTGGGCAATGAGTACGTCACCAAGGGGCAGAATGTCCAGCAGGTGTACTACTCCATCGGGGCTTTGGCCAAGGCTGTGTATGAGAAGATGTTCAACTGGATGGTGGTGAGGATCAACAACTCTCTGGACACCAAGCAGCCACGGCAGTACTTCATTGGTGTGCTGGACATTGCTGGCTTCGAGATTTTTGATGTGAGGACTGAGGGGGTGGCAGGGCAGTGGCATTGCTCCTCTTGGGGTTTGGGTTGATCCAACTGGGTGTTGAGCCGATCTTCTAAAGCTTCAGGGGGAACTCCAGTGGAGACTTACCCTCTTTGGGCCTTGTTTTGACCCTGCTGGGTGTTGAGTTGACTTCATTGATACTACTGGGCATTGTGTTGATCCTGTTGGGTCTCAGGTTGACCCACTAATCTTGGGTGTTCTATTGACCCTGTTGGGTGTTGAGCTGACCCAGCTGACCCCATTGGTCATCTCCTCTTTCCTTCCCCAGTTCAACAGCTTTGAGCAGCTCTGCATTAACTTCACCAATGAGAAGTTGCAGCAGTTCTTCAACCACCACATGTTCGTGCTGGAGCAGGAGGAGTACAAGAAGGAGGGGATTGAGTGGGAGTTCATTGACTTCGGCATGGACCTCCAGGCCTGCATTGACCTCATTGAGAAGGTGCCACCTCCCCCCAGGGCTTCTGGGGCTGAAGGAGCTGCTGGGGAAGGGCCCTTCCAGTTGGAGCTTGCCAGGGACCCCAAAGTTGGGCAGTTGGGTTGTGCTTGGTGTTCACTATGACCAACAAGGTCTTCTCTTCCCAGCCCATGGGGATCATGTCCATCCTGGAGGAGGAATGCATGTTCCCCAAGGCCTCGGATATGACCTTCAAGGCTAAGCTCTTTGATAATCACTTGGGCAAGTCGGCCAACTTTGGGAAGCCACGCAATGTCAAAGGGAAGCCAGAGGCCCACTTCTCCCTCATCCACTACGCTGGCACGGTAGACTACAATATCATTGGATGGCTGGAGAAGAACAAGGATCCTCTCAATGAGACAGTGGTGGGGCTCTACCAGAAATCAGCCCTGAAGCTCTTGGCCAACCTCTTCTCCAACTATGCTGGGGCAGACGCTGGTGGGTGGATGGATGGTTGGGTGATGGAGGGATAGGTGGACAGAGAAGACCATTGTCCATCAGAGTTGCCCTGTTTCCTGTCTCACCCCACCCTTCTTCTCCCCAGGTGGTGATGGAGGGAAGGGGAAAGGAGCCAAGAAGAAAGGTTCCTCCTTTCAGACTGTCTCAGCCCTGCACCGGGTGAGGAATCTACATAGTGGACCCAATGTGGGGCAACACAAGGACAAGCTCCCACATGGTGGATCACCCCTCCAGCACTCCAGCTTCTCCCCTGCTCTCCCATTGGTCAGCCTCTTCTCTCCTCCCTTCTCACCAGGAGAACCTTAACAAGCTGATGGCCAACCTTAAGACCACCCACCCTCATTTTGTTCGCTGCATCATCCCCAATGAGCGGAAGGAACCAGGTGAACAAAGAGTGGGGCTGAGGGCAGGGAAAGGGGTGGTAGGTATGGCTTGTGGCTGACCTCACCTCTCTAACCCATCACCAGGTGTGATGGACAACCCCCTGGTAATGCACCAGCTCCGCTGTAACGGGGTGCTGGAGGGCATCCGCATCTGCCGCAAGGGCTTCCCAAACCGCATCCTCTATGGGGACTTCCGCCAGCGGTAGGCACAGAGGAGAAGATGTGGGGAGGGGATGCACAACCCCACTAGGGCTGATCTCAGGGTTTTCCTCTCCTCTCTGACCACCAGGTACCGCATCCTGAACCCCGCTGCTATCCCCGAGGGGCAGTTCATCGACAGCCGCAAGGGTGCTGAGAAGCTCCTGGGATCCATCGACATTGACCACAACCAGTATAAGTTTGGACACACCAAGGTGAGATCTCATGGTCCTTCCATGGTTCCATGACCCATGAGGTCACATGGACCCATGGTCCCACCATCGATGTGTCTACCTGCCCGTCCACCCCACCATCCATCCCTCTGTCCACTCATCAACTCATCAACCCATCCATCTGTCTACCAACTCTTCCACCAACCCTTCCCAACCAACCCACCCTCTCACTTGCCTCATTCCTCCACCAGGTCTTCTTCAAGGCTGGGCTGCTGGGGCTCCTGGAGGAGATGAGGGATGAGCGTCTCTCCCGCATCATCACCCGCATCCAGGCTCAGGCCCGAGGTCAGCTCATGCGCATTGAGTTCAAGAAGATCCTGGAGCGTCGGTGAGAGGGGAAGGGTCTCTCTCCTTGAGGAGGAAACTGGCGGGTCACCAGGCTTGTGGTGTAGTGGCATCGGTCTCCCCATTCTAGGGACTCACTGCTGGTGATCCAGTGGAACATCAGGGCCTTCATGGGGGTGAAGAACTGGCCTTGGATGAAGCTCTACTTCAAGATCAAGCCCTTGTTGAAGAGCGCTGAAACAGAGAAGGAGATGCAGGTGGGAGGAGGTGGTGAGGCAGGCGGGTTGAGACCCAACATGCATTGGGTGGGGTTGATGGATGGAGGGGATTGGATATGCTATTGGTCTCCTGGGCTTTGTGCCTCCTTCAGAACATGAAGGAGGAGTTTGGGCGGCTGAAGGAGGCTCTGGAGAAGTCAGAGACCCGGCGGAAGGAGTTGGAGGAGAAGATGGTCTCCATGCTGCAGGAGAAGAATGACCTTCAGCTCCAAGTGCAGGCTGTGAGTGAGGCTGCCCCCCAAAACCATGTCAGGTGTGTGACTACCACCCTCCCATGGCCATTCTACTTCACCTGCCACTCCAATACAGGAGCAGGACAACCTCAATGACGCTGAAGAGCGCTGTGACCAGCTGATCAAGAACAAAATCCAGCTGGAGGCCAAGGTGAAGGAGCTGACAGAGCGACTGGAGGATGAGGAAGAGATGAATGCAGAACTGACAGCTAAAAAGAGGAAGCTGGAGGATGAGTGCTCAGAGCTGAAAAAGGACATTGATGACCTAGAGCTGACTCTGGCCAAGGTGGAGAAGGAGAAACATGCCACAGAAAACAAGGTAAGGTGGGGAGGGGCCTTGACTTCAAGCTGTGGGGATTTGAGTCAACTCAGCCTGGTTGTGTTCAGTTGAGGAGACCCAAGGCTAGTTGATCTGGGCTACATCAAGACTCAGAGTTCTTTGGGTTCTCCACCACTGAAGCGGTCTCATTAGCCAAGGACAACAGCAAGGTCCCCCAGCTCTTATTTTACTCTTGGTACCAAGCTGGAGGCCTGATGTTTCTTCTGCAGGTCAAGAACCTCACAGAGGAGATGGCTGGGCTGGATGAGACCATTGCCAAGTTAACAAAGGAGAAGAAGGCACTGCAAGAATCTCACCAGCAAACACTCGATGACCTGCAGGCGGAGGAAGACAAGGTCAACACCCTGACGAAGGCCAAACTCAAGATGGAACAGCAAGTGGATGATGTGAGTGTGGGCTGCTCCCAACATGGGTACTGCTGAAGAGGTTACTGGGGAAGAGATGATGAAAAACTGAGGTCTCTCCCCATTTCCATGTTTCCACGCAGCTTGAAGGCTCCCTGGAACAGGAGAAAAAGATCCGGATGGACCTGGAACGCGCCAAAAGGAAGCTGGAAGGCGACTTGAAGCTGACCCAGGAGAACATCATGGACCTGGAGAATGACAAGCAGCAGCTGGAGGAGAAGCTCAAGAAGTAAGGCTGGACCTCCTTCCCCAGCTTAAACTGGTCAGGGGGAGAAGGCAAGGACCTCACTGCTAACTGTCTTCATCTGCAGGAAAGAGTTTGAGATCAACCAGCAGAACAGCAAGGTTGAGGATGAGCAGGCACTGGCCCTGCAGCTCCAGAAGAAGCTGAAAGAGCTGCAGGTGAGGGATCTATTCTCTGCTTAGTTGCGTTGGGCTGGAGAGCCTCCAACTGGTTGTGTTGAGGTGAAGAGTCTACATCTGGTTGGGTAGAGGTAAGGAGCTCCCAGCTGGTTGATCTGAGTTAAGTTTACAAGTCTCCAGCTGGTTGGGTTGAGTTGAAGACTTTTCAGCTTGTTGGGTTGAGTTGAGTTAAAGGCACTTCAGCTGGATTGGTTGAGTGGAGAAGCCAGGTGGAACCAAGTCTGCTGACAGCATGTCCATCCCCTGAGCACAGGCACGGATTGAGGAGCTGGAGGAGGAGCTGGAAGCAGAACGAACGGGTAGGGCCAAGGTGGAGAAGCTGCGCTCAGACCTGTCACGGGAGTTGGAGGAGATCAGTGAGCGTCTGGAGGAGGCAGGTGGTGCCACATCAGTGCAGATTGAGCTCAACAAGAAGCGGGAGGCAGAATTCCAGAAGATGCGGAGGGACCTGGAGGAGGCCACACTGCAGCATGAGGCCACGGCTGCTGCGCTGCGCAAGAAGCACGCCGACAGCGTGGCCGAGCTCAGCGAGCAGATTGACAACCTACAGCGTGTCAAGCAGAAGCTGGAGAAGGAGAAGAGTGAGCTCAAGCTGGAGCTGGATGACCTCAGCTCCAACATGGAACAGCTGATCAAGGCCAAGGTAGAAGGAGGCCAAGGTGGACACCTCATCTCCACCATGGGCATCATCCTCCTGCTTCATCACTCCCCTCCATCCTTTCCTCCTCCAAGGTGGGTATGGAGAAGGTCTCTCGCACCATGGAGGACCAGGCAGCTGAACACCGGGCCAAGCTGGAGGAGACCCAACGAGTCCTCAATGATACCAGCACCCAACGGGCTAAGCTCCAGACCGAGAATGGTGGGAACTCTGACCCACCACACCACCCATCCCACATCTTCAGCCCCTGACTTGCATCTTCACTCCCTTCCACACACCTGAAAACCTCCCCTACCTCTGCAGGAGAGCTGTCCCGCCAACTGGAGGAGAAGGAGGCCCTTGTCTCCCAACTAACCAGGGGCAAGCAGTCATACACCCAGCAGCTGGAGGACCTGAAGAGGCAGCTGGAGGAGGAGATGAAGGTGAGGTTCGTGGGGTGGCTGAGAGGGTCTCCAGGAGGGTGACAAGACAAGGTGTCCTTCACCCTCATGGTGGTAGCACCAAAAAAAAGCAAGTTCAGGCTGGTTCAGTTGGGTGGTTCCATCTATGGTTCCATGGTTGAGTTGGGTTACATTTGTTCTAATAGCTGATAGGGTGGACTGAGCATGCCAGTTGTGAGGCACCTGGGTTGGTCTATGGGTGGTTGGGTGCCACTGGACCAGGTAAAGTTGAACTGGGCCAAACTAGAGATACCCATCTTTAGATCTCTATGGGCCTAGAGGTGCTGAATTTGGTTGGGATGGTCTAGAGAAGGTTGGGCTGAGAAAAACCACTGCTTACACAGTTTGAGGACCTAGATGTAGCTTAAGCTCACTTTCTCCTCACTTCTCTCTCCCAGGCCAAGAATGCACTGGCCCACACCCTCCAGTCGGCCCGGCATGACTGTGATCTGCTGCGGGAGCAGTATGAGGAGGAGACAGAAGCCAAGGCTGAGCTCCAGCGCTCGCTCTCCAAAGCCAACTCTGAGGTGGCACAATGGAGGACCAAGTATGAGACAGATGCCATCCAGCGCACCGAGGAACTCGAGGAAGCCAAGTAAGTCATCCCCCCATGAAGGGAGCTTCTAGGGGGCAGGGGAGAGCAGAGACTCTTCCACTGGAGAAGAAGGATCTGGAGAATGTAGAGGGACTTGGAGATAGCAGAGGAGATCCAGAGCAGAGCCTTGGCCAACTGATGGGTGGAAGAAGGTTTGAGTTGGTGCACTTGGTCCATGGGTCACCACAGCCAGGTTGTCCCCCGGGACAGGAAGAAGCTGGCCCAACGGCTGCAGGAGGCTGAGGAGGCGGTGGAGGCAGTCAATGCCAAGTGTTCCTCTCTAGAGAAGACCAAGCACCGGCTGCAGAATGAGATTGAGGACCTGATGGCAGATGTGGAGCGGTCGAATGCAGCAGCTGCTGCCTTGGACAAGAAGCAGAGGAACTTCGACAAGGTGAGAGGACATGGTGGTGAGACACAGCAGATGGGGGACATGGGGACAGAGGGTGACCACTTGCTTGGGCCCAGATATTGGCTGAGTGGAAGCAGAAGTTCGAAGAGTCACAGATGGAGCTGGAGGCATCGCAGAAAGAGGCCAGATCCCTTAGCACTGAGCTCTTCAAACTGAAGAATGCCTACGAGGAGTCGCTTGAGCACCTGGAGACCTTCAAAAGGGAGAACAAGAACCTCCAAGGTAAGACCATGGTCCTCCCCATGCCCAACTTGTTCTCCAACATCTTTACAAAGTCTGACGGGATCTCACCTGAGCAGAGGAGATTTCGGACCTCACGGAGCAGCTGGGTGGCAGCCACAAGACCATCCATGAGTTGGAGAAGGTCCGGAAGCAGCTGGATGCTGAGAAGCTGGAACTTCAAGCAGCGCTAGAAGAGGCTGAGGTGTGACAAGCCACGTTGCTGTGCATCCCCATGTTCTCCTGGTCTCCTTTGAGGTTCTCAATTTTCCCTCTGTCCCTTCCAGGCCTCTCTGGAGCATGAAGAGGGAAAGATCCTGAGGGCCCAACTGGAGTTCAACCAAGTCAAGGCAGACTACGAGCGCAAGCTGGCCGAGAAGGACGAGGAGATGGAGCAGGCCAAGCGCAACCATCTGCGGGTGGTGGACTCGCTGCAGACCTCACTGGATGCTGAGACCCGGAGTCGCAATGAGGCCCTGCGGCTGAAGAAGAAGATGGAGGGTGACCTCAATGAGATGGAGATCCAGCTCAGCCATGCCAACCGTGTGGCTGCTGAAGCCCAGTCCCACTTGAAGGCAGCCCAGGCTCATCTCAAGGTGGGATCACTGACCTCTAAGGAGATCCTCCCAGACCCTTGGAACTGCTGGCTGACATCCATCCCATTTGTCCCAACAGGACACCCAACTGCAGTTGGATGATGTGGTCAGGGCCAATGAGGACCTGAAGGAGAACATTGCCATCGTGGAAAGGAGGAACAACCTCCTCCAGTCTGAGCTGGAGGAGCTGCAGGCAGTGGTGGAGCAGACTGAGAGAGCCCGCAAATTGGCCGAGCAGGAGCTGATTGAGGCCAGCGAGAGGGTCCAGCTTCTCCACTCACAGGTGAGACCTCATGCACTTTCAAGGAAAGAGGTCACCTGCATCCACAGGTGTGGGATTCTAATGAGTTGAGTTACCAAGATGTCCAGATCCTTGAAGCCTCCAGAGTTTGCACGAGGGGGGGAATGGCCTCTATGTCCTGGGGGGCTTAAGAAAGATGGGTCAGCAGTTCCACAGACACCTCATGAGATCCTCTTCTCCATCTCCAGAACACCAGCCTCATCAACCAAAAGAAGAAGATGGAGGCTGACATCTCCCAGCTGCAGACGGAGGTGGAAGAGGCCATCCAGGAGTGCAGAAATGCTGAGGAGAAGGCCAAGAAGGCCATCACTGATGTGAGTGCCGTGGTGGGAATGACAGCTAGGATATCTTCCAGTGGAGGGTAATGAACCTCCTTTTCTGCTTGCTTCTCTCCTTGAGTAGGCAGCCATGATGGCAGAGGAGCTGAAGAAGGAGCAGGACACCAGCGCCCACCTGGAGCGGATGAAGAAGAACATGGAGCAGACCATCAAGGACCTGCAGATGAGGTTGGATGAGGCCGAGCAGTTGGCCCTCAAGGGGGGCAAGAAGCAGCTGCAGAAGCTGGAGGCCCGTGTGAGGGAGCTGGAGAATGAGCTGGAGGGTGAGCAGAAGCGCAACGCTGAGAGCATTAAGGGTCTCCGCAAGTCTGAGCGTCGTGTCAAGGAGCTCAGCTACCAGGTAGGGTACCTGGGCTGGCCCTTTGTCCACAGGGCCTTATGTCTGATGCTGTACATGACATATAACACGGCTGACCTGGTAGCCAGAGAGACACTGGGGAACTAGACCACCCACTGCCTCTATGTCCAATACTGTGGTGCGACCCAGAACATGGTAGGCCCAGAGGCTACAAGCCACCCAAGCCACTTCCCACTGTTCCAGTATAAATGGGGTCTTTGCATGACCCAGAACCTCAGGTGGGACCTCATCAGGGCAAAAAAGACACCTTCACCCAGGGAGACATCATACCTTCTGTCCCACAGCTGAGGCCACTCACAGATCTAGAGGGGCTCCACTCCCCAAGATTATCTCTGTCTCCTGACCCTCACTGCTTTGGCAGTGACACATACATGTCTCACCCCACAGACAGAGGAGGACCGCAAGAATATGGTCCGGCTCCAGGACCTGGTGGACAAGCTCCAGCTGAAGGTCAAGGCCTACAAGCGACAGGCAGAGGAGGCGGTGAGCAGTGGGGGGGCAGCTTTGGGACCACCCCCAGGAGGGAATGGCATCAGGTTGAGGTGAGGAACAGGATGTAGGGAGTAGCAGGTGACCTCAGAATGAGGTGGTCAAGAGGTGTGGTGTCAGGGGTTGAGGAAGGTGGGTGGTAATGGGATGGAGAGACCATGGTGGGACATGTGAAGGTTGGAATAATGGACGGATGGAAAGAAGATTGGAAAAAAGGTGAGACAGAAGGATGACTGACTGGATGGCTGGAGAAGTGGTTGGAAGTTTAAGCAGGTTGGATGGATGGATGGAAGGATGAATGGATGGTTGAGTAGATGGTTGGATGGCTGGAAGATGGGATTGCTGGAGGGACAGGTGGGTCCATTGTGGACCAGATGGAGCAATTAGAATTTTGGATGGACAGAGAGCAGAGGGGGTGGCAGGAGGACAGATGAAGCTGTGGGGCAGCCCTGCTGACGCCCCTGTCTCCCAGGAGGAACAGGCCAACACCAACCTGGCCAAGTTCCGCAAGGCACAGCATGAGCTGGACGAGGCAGAGGAGCGTGCCGACATCGCTGAGTCCCAGGTCAACAAGTTGCGGGCCAAGAGCCGTGACATTGGAGCCAAGGTGGGACTTCCCCTTGCCCCACAGCTGCCCCACGGCCATCTGACCACTGCTCCATGCTCACACTCCCTTTTTCTCCTTCTCTATCAGAAAGGACTCAATGAGGAGTGAAGCTCTGGACTCCCAACCATCCCATCTGAACTCCCAGCTGTCCCCTGTAGACTCCCAAGAGCCCCACCCCTGCTTCTAGCCCCCCAAGCTTGGTCAACCAATAAAAAGCATTAAGCAGCAGCAGTTTGTGTGGGGATGGGTTTGTTTGTGAAGGGTGAGATTGCCACACGGCACAGAAGATACATGGAACATACACAAGTTAACCAACCAGTGTGCAACCTGGCACGCCCCACAGCATGATGCAAATAGCCCTGAGCAACAACAAGCCTTTGAACTAATCAAACAGGAAACAGTTCATGTAGTAACCCTTGGGCCAGTCCAGGCAGGGCAAGACTTAAAAAATGTGCTCTCTACTGCAGCCGGGGAGAATGGTCCTACCTGGAGCCTCTGGCAGAAAGTACCAGCAGACACTTGGGGTCTCCCCCTAGGTTTCTGGAGTTGGGGATACAGAGGATCTGAAGTCCACTCTACTCCAACTTAAAAAGAGATATTGGTAGCTTATGAAGGGGTTTGAGCTGCTTTGGAAGCGATTTGTACTGAAGCATAGGTCCTGGCATCCCGGTTACTCGTGTTGGGTTGGCCGTTCTAAGGGAGAGTCTCCTCTACACAGCTGCAACCGATGCTACACGCAGTAAGTGGGTCGGACTGATCAGAGACAGAGCTCCAATAGGAAACCCCCAGTCGTCCAGGAATCCTGGAAGCGATCACGAACTGTCCAGAAAGCAAAGACTAAACAGTATAGAATGGTAAAGGGCATGGAAAAGGGGATGGGTTTTGTACGGGTTTCAGCTGGGATGGAGTTAATTTCTTTTTCTTCCCAGTAGCGGCGCGATCCGGGTGGGCGCCTCTCGCGTCGTCTCCGGGCTCCTACCGCCGCGAGTAGCGGGCATCGCACCGCCCTCGGCCGCCCGTGGAGGGAGGGAGGAAGGAAGAGAGGAAAGAAGGGAGGAAGGAAGGGAGGGAGGAAGGGCCCTCATCTCGGCGGGGTCCGACTCCTCCCGCGACTCACCCTCGGGGCCCGTCCCGCCCGTTCCCTGGGGGACGTCGGTCCCCGGTCGGGTAACCGCGGTTCGGTCTCTGAGCTGCGGTAGCGGGGGGACCCTGGGCAGCACCAGCGGGAGAGCGCCGGGGCGACGGGGTGGCGTAGCCTTAGACAGACCTGCCGTGGGGCCGGCAGCGGGCGCCGGCTGGTGCCTCCGCGCCCCTGACGCCGGCGAGAGGCAGCGCTTTGGGTTGTTGTTGTTCGTTGGGGCTGAGTTTGGGCACAGGCAACGCGTGTGTGTGCCCAGAGGCTGCTCAGCGGGCTGCAGCCTGGAAGCGGTCGCCTTACACCGACGGAACGGCATCAGCTGCACCTGGAATAGCTTCGGTAAGTGTCTGTTAACCTTCCATGGCACAGTGCCTTCGACTGGCTTTTTCTTGTTTGCTTTCTGTCCGTTTTACCATTATGAAGGATTTATTTGTATTTTCTTTTGCTCACTAGAAGTTGAGAAAGTAATGTATGGAGACGAAGGGTGTTGAGTGTTGGTTTTTAAAATGATTTTTATTTGAGGATCGGGTTTGGTTGTTTTACACATAAAGACCTGCAAACGGACAGGTGCTGTTTTTGTTAATGCATGAAAAGGAAAGGAAACCAAAGGCTTTAGTGTTTCTTGCTGTCTCCAGTGCCTCTTGCTGCTTTTGGTGCCCTTGGAAATAGTTTTCTGATTGAAGTGAATTAGAACATTTTACAGGAAAACTTGAATGCTGTTTCAAAACTGAAACAAAAATGCTATATCCCCTGGAATAAGCAAGCCTGGTCTTTTGTCTCCAAGCTGAAATGTAGCACCTCATTCATGTTCCAGGTGGGCTCAATTTGTCAGTTGCCTGAAAAAGGGATGCTAGTAGTTAACTTTTACTATAAATATTTTCTTTTCCATTATCACAGGACGGTAATACCCCATGCCACCAAAACAACCAGAGAAGAGCCCACTTCCCCCAATATCCCAGAGGCTCAGTGACCTTTCAAAAGCTCCCCATGAAGTGCCACCTTCTGGGTGCCTCAAGAAGTGGATCAAAGACACTGATTCAGCTTATGTGAGGCTGGCAAAGCAAGGAGGCCAACCTGGTGAGCATCTGTCTTGCTTCTTTGGTCTTCCTTAATTTTCTTTGGCTTTGCTTGAGTGTCGTATAAAGTACTTGTAGATGCTACAGAAGGATCCTCTGGACTTTTGAAATTAACCTGTGGAAAAAATGAGCGAATGAAAGTGTAGAGGTCACCTTGTCAAGGCATCCTTGCTGTCTGTTGTGTATGGGTACCCTTTAGCAAAACATACGGTCTTGACCTGTGTTTGGTCTAAATGGATGATGATGGTCTGGCTGCATTTGAGTGAGGTCTCTGCAATTTATGCTTGGGCTACTTAAATAGTGGCCTAGTGAAAATAATTTCACAAAGAAACATAATCAGAAAATGTAGTAGAGGTTAATAAAGCATTTTTTTGTAATTACTTCATTTTGTTACAGTGCTGTACATATTCTGTTCTTGTACCAGGGTGATGTGTGGGTTTATTAATTCCTTTTTTATTGAAGAAGGAAGCTTGAGGAACTTGAGCAGATGCACATTCAGAGAAACAAATCCAGAAATATGAATTAACTGAGCAGCAGAAACATGTCAAAGCATTTAGAGCAAGACAAACAAGGTACAGTTGGAACACAGTGCTACAAGGTTCTGTCTGTATTATCAAGGGACACAGTGCTGCAAGGTTCTGACTGTATTATCAAGGGACACAAATGCTCCTTACTGAAGAAAGCAAGCATTTCTTCCTGACAAAACAGCAACCTGAAAACAAAGGTAATGCTTCTGCAACCAGAGAAGAAGTCAGAAAAGTAGCGACTTTTGTCTTTTTCTCTCCAGACCTACTGAAGCACTACACTCCCGTGATAATGAAGTCCCCTTCAGCAGCATATGCTGCACCCGACTGGTACTTACACCACACCAGTCCCCCAGCGATGGATGAGCCATGGTAAGCCTGCTGAAGCCCCACATAGCATCTTGGGTTCTGTCTTCACTTATTAACATTTCAGAATACTTCTGTACTAAAGTGCAAGATTTGTATCCCTGGCGCAAACAGGTGTTAAATCTTTGCCTGCAGGAGCTCTGTTTCCTCTCTACCAGAATATATGATTCACAGAGAATTTAAGGCTGATGACCATCGTGGTAACACTTATGAGGCAAGAAGAGGGCCTTTTGATTTTGATACAAAAAGTGTTTGGCAGCGGGATGCTGAGGACAAAGAAAATGCAGAGAAAAAGAAGGTAGGATCGAGAGGCACTCTATGACGATGCTTTGTAGAGCTTGTGAACATAGCTCTGTCTGGGCCTGTTGCTTCTTCTAGAAGGGAAGCTGTAATCCACACAAGTTTCTGTATTCCAGAAGCAATTTTTGTATTGCTGTTAGAGAATGAGAAGAAAGCCATGTTTCTCTTAAATGCTGCAGATGTAGCATAAGAACCAGAAACACGGTGTCCAATCACATATGGTGCATATACTTCAGTATGAATGAAAGCCACTAGTTAGTTTCTATCTTCTTATGCCTTATTGCCCCTGCAATTCATTCTTGGTGAAGAGACTTCTTGTTAAGTAATCTTGAGTGAAGAAGAAAGAAGAAGGAGATAAGAACAGAAGATTGTTCTGAAAAAGGAGTTTGGTTTAGTTTAAAATGCAAGAGAGTGCCCAAAGATACTGCACTAGCTGTCTTTGAATGAAAGATGTATCCAAGACAAAGCAGGCATAGCTATGTCCAGAACAAACATTTCTGTGCTGATATTTGTATTTTGTCCTGGAAACCTCTCTGCCATCCTCCCTCTTTCATCCTCCCTGCCCCTGTCTATTTTAGATGCTGAAGCCTTGTTTTTTAAATATCCTCCATAATCTTGGTTACCACATTTCCATAGGTCTTTGGAGTATACATGGAAAGGCATTTGATGTACTTGGACACTAGTACCTCTCTTCTTGAACAGAAGGGCAGATTTTGCACATTTTAGGAAAAAAAAGTCCTGAGCCTTTGCTGAGATGAGTAATTAGTGCAAGTTCAGAATGATGACTTGTGTAAATGGGACCACCTCATTACTGAATAGGCTCAAGAATGTTTACTTAATCTGTGTCAATAGGCAAACAAGCAATGTATGTTTAAACTGTAATTTGCCTGATTCTTGTTGGTGAAGCTTTTTTTCAGTCATAGATTTAAGGCACTGAAAATAAAAACTTGGCCTGCTGCAGAGCCTCTTAAAGGATTGAATTAGGACAGACAGGAAGTGCTGTCCCTCACTCCCTTACTTAAGAACCAATTATCTTAAGTGTTTTAAGGGTCAAACTCAACTTTGATAACAGTAAGAGTAATTAAAATCCATGTGGTGACTTGTAAGTGAGACTGAGGTCCATTTCAGTTTGGATGGAGCTTGACTGAGATCCAGTTTTATTCACTCATGCGATTGAAAGCTCCCGTGTGTTTTATTTGTCACTAAATACAAAGTGAGTATATGTTGTATATTCAGCTCAGATTCCAAATCTGCCGAGGCCTTGATATATAATTTACACTATTCTTCCAAAAGCTGAAGTTGAGTTTTGTCTAAAGTTCTAAATCTACCAAATGTTTCTGTTTAAGGTTAGGTGCCTGAGAATCAGATTCTGTGTTGCTAGGTTTAGCTCTACCTTCACACCACCATCTCTGATATGGCTGTCCTTCACAGAATCTTTGTTGTACCCTGAAAAGTGTATTGTGTATCTTGAAACATCACATGGTGCTTCTTTCACATCTATTTCTTGTATATCCTCTTTTGGGAGGTTTCTATCCTGTACTCTTAGAGTACCTTCCCAAAGAGTCTTCCAAGTGAGGCAATGAAACAAGCCCTCCCAAACAGTCTCAATTTTAGTTTTTTCACTGTGCATCTTCTAAGAGATGTATTCCAAAACAACACAGGCAAATTTTTAAGGAATATTCAATTTATTTATTTGACTACATGATGATAGTGCAGCAGCAAACTAACTCAAATATTGAGATTGAATGTATTGAAAACGTTTCTCAGTCCAGTCTGACTAAGTATTTATTCAAAAGAGAGATACATGATGCAGTCATGGAGTTAAATCCCAAAGGATGCCCCTAGGGACAAATGCAAAACCATTTTAACCTCTAAAGGTACCTCTTCAGCTGGAAGAAGAAAACAATGGAAACACTGTTCCCAAGTGGGTCCCTGCTCTGGAGATTTAAACCTTTATGATGCTTTGTTATGAAGTATTAATATCTCCAGTGTTCCTCATGGTTGTTGCTGTGTAGAGGACTGGAGATCAGGGGGACTATTACATGGTTTCTCCCTGCCTCAGGATGGATCTTGTAGTTCCTCCTTAACACCTTAATCACAGTGGTAATTTTCATTCTGCTGGGAATTTTGCAAAGCAGCAAAGATGTGCTAGTGCATGAAGGACTTAGCCTTTGTGCTCGTGGCAAAGTGATGGACTTCTGACCCAGGAAGAAGCAGCCCATGGGAATCTCATGGAGTTTAATAAGACCAAGTGTAAGGTCCTGCATCTGAGTTGGGGCAACCCTGGTATCAACACAGGCTGGGGGATGAACAGATTGAGAGCCGCCCTGCTGAGAAGGACTTGGGAGTGCTGCTGGATGAGAGGCTGGACATGACCCAACAATGTGTGCTCACAGCCCAGAAAGTCAATTGTATCCTGGGCTGCATCAAAAGCAGCACAGCCAGCAAGTCAAGGGAGGTGATTCTGCCCCTCTACTCCGCTCTGGTGAGATCCCACCTGGAGCACTGCATCCAGCTCTGGAAGGACAGGAAGGACATCGACCTCTTGGAGTGAGTCCAGAGGAGCCCATCAACATAATTAGAGGAATGGAGCACCTTTCCTATGAGGACAGGCTGAAAGAATTGTGATTGTTCAGCCTGGAAAAGAGAAGGGTTCAGGGTGACCTAATTGCGTCCTTCTAGTACCTGAAGGATGAAAGAAAGACGGAGAGGGACTTTTACAAGAGCATGCAGTGACAGGACAAGGGGCAATGGCTTCAAACTGAAAGAAAATAGGTTTAGATTAGATTTTGGGAAGAAATTCTTTATTATGAGGGTGGTGAGGCACTGGAATAGGTTACCCAAAGAAGTTGTGTATGCCCAGTCCTTGGAAGTGTTCAAGGCCAGGCTGGATGGAGCTCTGAGCAACCTGGTCTAGTGAAAAGTCTCCCTGCCTATGGCTGAGGGTGTTTGGAATTAGATGATTTTTAAGGTCCCTTCCAACCCAAACCATTCTGTGATTCTGTGGTCCTTTTGCCTGTGCATCATCTGTCCCAGCTGGGTTGGGTTGAAAATGCTGTGACCTTAAGAAGGAAGGAGGCCTGTATATGGGTGGGAGATCAGTTGGAGGTGGTATCAGGGTTTGCATTTGCATTGCTGCAGGAAATCTCCCTGCAGCACTGGTAAGATTACTACTTCATCTATGAAGGAGGTGTTTCAGGCACTTGCCTGAAATGTCTGTGTATATATGCATACATATATAGGTGTGTGTGTGCTGTAGCAAAAGGATCGCTCATCTGGGGTCAGGATTTTACCTCAGGGAGAGATTTGAAATCTAATCTAGAATTTTGTCCTTGATCACAGGGAAGCCAGGATTTCATCTGTGAGCTTTTACCTTTCCATGCTGGCTGCAGGTATCCATTGTTCTTCATATACCAGCCAGGCACAATACATACTACATTTCATGTTTCTTGAATCTGAGACTAATAAATGTGTATGTATAATAAACACAGTAATTTTTAAAGTATGTTGTTGCTATCTCTTCGTAAAGGAAGAAAACACTTTAAACCAAGAACATGTAAAAAAAGTAATTAACTCTTTAATTACTAGACTTCCTTTCCTAGTGCTTCTCTTCAGTGCTAAGAGGAAAGTCTCATCTCTTTTCCATCTGCTATTTGTATATCCTGACTCTCAAACTGAGTTATGTTTCTGTGATGCCCTGTGTGCCATTCTGCCTTCAGTATGTGACAAATGTCACCTGAGATTGTTTTTGGTTGTTTTGTTGAAACTGTGGGTAATTGTGTCCAGGATCTGAAACTTCCATTGCGTGCCAGGTCTGAAATGGTTCAGTCTAATGATAACAGAAGACAGCACTAGCAATTTTGCACAATAGGATAGCATTTTTATAATGTAAAGCACAAATAGGCTGCTTCAGCAGAGAATAGTGTTAATGGACTTGAAAATCAGTTCTAAGCAGCTGCTGCATTTTTTAACCTCTAGGCTGGACAACAGACCCCTCCCTTTTTATCTCATGTAGCTGCGCCTGATGTCACTGCATGCTCTTGCTAGTATCATCTCTTCTTTGACAAATATCCCAGTTTTTCATTTCTTTAAGCTTCAACATAACGTCGTTCAGGCTGAAATCTAGTAGCCCATCCACTTAGTCTTTATCAGATTCCGAAACTTCTTCTAGAGAAACTCTGACTCCACTGAAGTCTGTAGGGGTATCAGCACTGACTTTACACATGTATTTGCACTGATGTCCTTGTTCAGAATCAGTGGAACTGTCTGTCCTAGCTTCACTTCCTTCGGATACTAAGAAAACTTGCACTCTCTGAACGTTTGGATCTGCTGTTTTTTTAGAGGCTTCTTAATTAGTTCATTGATTAGATGTATTCAAATACAATTATACTTTTCTTTGCATTTTCCGTACTCAGTGTGCACAGGCTCCCTGAGGGAAGTAAGTTGACCCTTTAGAAGCTGTTGATTTTGAACTAAGATAAAAATAAACAGCTTTGATATGTGTTGCTAATGTTTCTCCATTTCTTTTCGGTTTTCCCACTTTCAGTTCTAGAATATGTGAAGTCTTTTCACTGGCTTTCTAGATGTCATCTTATCTTTCTGTCTTTTCAATCAAGACTGAGTTTCTTTAACTGTCATTGGCAATCGAAAGATGATAAAAGTAAAATACACTTTTCTGTTGTAGGCTTTCCCCAATATATGTGCATTTGTTTGAATTTCAAACCTCTAATTAATGTACCAAAAGAGTTTTCTTATTATATGGGATGTTTTATGCTTTTTATTAATTTAAAAAAAAATTAGTAATTAAGCTGGAAGTTAGTTGCTGGTCCCCCTGCCATTAGTAAAACCGGGCTGTTTTCATACACTGCATACAGAGAAATGGACCAAAATGAGAGGTTGCAATGGGTAAGTTTGAATTTGAAGCTTAATTTTGTGTGGAAATGTACTGTAAGGGAAAGGGTTGTGTAGAGCACATTATGGAGAGAACAAACAGCTAATCTTGTAGAACAACTAACTAAGGGATTGCTTTATCTTCTGCTGTTCCTCTATTCTCCGTTACTATTACTTATGGAAATAATATAGGTAAGACATTGAAATATGAAGATGTTTAGAGGCTGTTAATATCACCCTCACTTTTAAATGCTGTACTATCATACAATCTTCTTGGTTATTTTTTTCATAACTCCTTTTGTTAAGCTAAGATTTCTCTAACACAGGTGAAGCTCCCAGCTATAAACCCTAAATATCCAAGCAGAATGCCAAATGTTTCTACAAGCAAGGAATTTAGTGGGGCAAATAAGCTTTCCTTTCCACCTGTGTAAGTAGTACACTTATGAAATTCATTAAACACCTAAGCCTGCAACTCTTTATGTATGCAAGTAATATTACTTCTCATGAAATTGCAGAGATTAGTGGATATGTGTACAGACATTGTGGATCCTTGCTGCTACTAAATTTGCCATCATATGTGGTGCTAAAATAGTTTAAAAGCAACTAAAATAATAGTACTTTAACTAATATAGGAAAGTTATTCAATGTAACTTTGCTTTAGGAAAACGAAGCATACAGTTGCATGTCTTTATGTAGCACACTTTTATGGTATTCTAAATTGTCTGCGTTTTTTTTCACAATACCAGTGAACAGATGAAAACAATAATGCACGTTGTTAGTTTTGTAAGCACAGGTTACAGACACAAGTAGGACTGACATATTAAGGAAAGACATAAACCGCAGTCTATGCAAGGTCAGACACAGCAAAAATACTGTCATGAACTCATAGAAGAGCTGTTTTAAGCAAACTATTCTATCATATGTGATGTGATGTAATCAAATCATCAACTGTGTGTGCAGCTGAACTGTTTCTGCATACTTTGTCTTAGAAATTTATTACTTGGTCATCAGTAATCCCAGTATGTTTTAGAACTATGTTATTGATGCAAAATCAGTAATTAAACCATCAAATGAATTTAAGAGCAAATCTGTGACAAAATTCCACCTTTGTGCAGCACAGAGTGAGTACTGTCAGCCTTTTTACTTACACATTCTTTGTGGGATTTCCCTTTTGCATGTCTTTGTCTCTACAACCAGTATTATACATGTAAAATTCCAATAAAATAGATAGGTCTTCTCATGTAAAGTTATACAGCACTTAATCAGGCACAGTTGTATGGTTTTTTTGTTTGGTTGGTTGGTTTTGGTTTTTTTCTTAGATGATTACACGTAGACTATATGTTTTTTGTTATTTAGATACAAATGATAAGGCTATAAATGGTTATAAATTTTGAAATAATGTTATAATTAGAAATAAATTATAAGGCCTTTTCTGTGCAAAATAAATTTTTTCCACCTAATTACCACTTTTGTTTACTTATGCTTTTGTTTTCCTTTAATATACTTGTACTTACAGGCCTGCTCAGAGAAAAATTTAAGCAGTAAACTTTAGCAAATTAATTAACAATGGTTATGGGACTGACTGGTTTCAGCAGTGTACTGGATGGGAAAAAAAGATTCGAGAACCATCAGAAAATAGCGAACAGTCCAAAGGTAACATTGAAAGCTATTTCTTTTAAAATGGGTTGGGCTCTCAAGGTAACAGCAGAGGGCAGCCTGAATAATTTGTGCGGTTCTCTGGATGTGGTGAGACGCACTGAATTGCTGTGCTTACTTTACAATACCTTATGACCAGCTAAAGAAAGAGTGCTCCTGTTTGTAGTCAGCGAAGGCAGGTGCTTTCATGGAGTTTTTTCATCTCTATAATTGCAGTTTGCTCTGTTCCAATCCAGGGGTTTCTGTGTACTGATACAGGGGATTCTGTGTGATGTGTTTCTGTAAAATGCTGCAGGGACAAAGCCATCCTGGATAAATTTAAGCAGACTGTAAAATATTTGTTGCCTGTTTGTTATGAATATTCTTTTGCCCCTAATATTTTTCTGGAAACTTCTGTCACAAGTATCATTAATACTCGTGTTTAAGAAATAGATCACTGTTCATAAAAATTTGTCAAAATAAATATATGCACATTGTTGAAGAGAGTGGAATTGCAACAGTTTAAGAGAAAAAAGTTATCCAATACTTACCTATGATTTCAAACCTTACTTTGTCAAGCACAGTGATAATAGCTATGAAAGACATCACTTGAAGACACATATATAAAGGTTATGTATATAAAGGTTAAAGGGGAGGAAAATTCCCATTACTTCTGTCAAAGACCTTTTACTTACACTTTTTACACTGACTTGGTAACCATGGTTGCTATATCACTTTTGTATAGCAATCTTTTGAAATGCTATTGAACATACACATCGCATGCACCAGATTTTTTTTTTATTTTATTAGTATCAGGGATTCATTTTATATACAGTGGGAATTATCATGATTCCCTTGATTCCCTTGACCTTGATATTTTAATGTGTGAAAGTCTTAGAGGCCAAGTATTTTAATATCTCTGACATTTTATATCTTTCTAAATTCATCTTTGTGTCTTCTATTAATATATTTACAGTATTTTTTTTTGTTTATTTGTTTTTTATTTTTGTGTGCAGAACCTCTTCCTCCAGGTGAATATCAGAATAAAGCAGGCAAACAGAGAACTAGAAGTTGTGTGGTTTTGTTCAGAATAAAAACTGCTATAAAACTAAGGGATGAAGCCAGATCTCGGTCTGGACCTGAAGGAGGGAGCATAACCTGAGAAGCCACTCTTCAAAGTCAACTTACCTATCTAAACTCTGATCACGCAGAGGATGCTGCTTTGGGAGGCACAGTGACCCAACAATTCAACTGTGGAGTCTAAAAGTGCTCTTCCTCAGCCTGAAAGAGAGCCTCGAATATTATTTTCTTTTTCAGATTCTCTTTAACTTTCTTGTGCACTGACATTTTTCTTTCCCGTTACTGTGAGGAAAATGAAAGGATTTTGGATTTCAAAATCTCAAAGTCATTAATTTGGTGACAGTTGATTTCTTTAATGTGTGCCTCTAATGAGACATTTGCAATATAAAGAAAGCTGAAGATTTTTCAGAGTAATCATGACATTGATTTGGTTATACCACTTATGCATAGAGAAAAAAATTATGGGTACACCATAAAGGCTGCTGAAAAGTCAGTGTGCTGCACAGATTGATATATAGATACATATTATTTTTTAGTTCCTTTTTCCAGTTTTTAGATAACATTACACCTGCTTTGCATTACCCTCCTTTGCAATCATAGCTATTCCAGTTGATTCTGTATTTCAGTGTAAAAGGAGATATTTTTTAACGCTTTTAACAGTTTTGTGCAGACATGTACCTTGATTCAGTTTTGACCTTGTCCTTTTCATTCTTTTAGGTGATAGCTGAAGGTAGACTTGTATTTTTTTCCCTCTTGTGTACTTTTGTCTGCTCATCCAAAACAATTGTCAGCATGAGCACCTTGCAACTCCCTTTTGAGACAGAGCTTTCTCTGTTTTCACTTACACAGAATAAGTCCTAGACACATCAGGCAGGAGATACAACCCATTCTATACGTAAATCTATAACCCCTTTGTGTTAGGTTATAGATTTGCATCATACTGCAAATTTCACAGGTAGCTTGTCTATCTTGTTAATTCAAAATTAAAACTACTGTAATTTCCATGCATTTTGGTGTGAGGGAGAAAAAAAAGTTTTAGTTGACTTTTTTATTCTTATGGTTGAAGTTATTCTGTGAACATTAATCTTTTTTTCTATTTCAGATTCAGAGCCATCTCAGTCTGAGCCACCACCTGCAAGCAACTTAAAGCCACCATTTCAGGGATGTAATAAGTAACTTGAAAGACTGTTAGGGAAAGTAAACCCTTGTATGGCCTATGTAGTGCACTATTTACATGTCTGTTAGATTACTTTTGTGGTTGAACTCATCCCTGATTGAGAAGTTCATTTCGTTTATAAGATGGATGAACTTCATTGTGCTTGATTACAGCAAATTTTAAAGTACAAGCAACAGCTGTTAGTGCTTATTCCTAGACTTTTTGTTAATATAATAAACAAAGCAAAACTGCATTTTTGTCCTCCACAACTCGGGCTGCTTTGCTGATGTCAAATAAGATTACCATATTGCTGCTGACTTGAACAGACACAGGTGTGCTATCGATGTTTAAAAATCATCAAGTTTCTTTAGTATACTTATGATTTATGCCACAAAGAAAGGTGAAGGGCAACTGTGTGGTATGGGATGAAATGTAAATAGAAAGAACTGAACTGGTATGGATACTTGCAGTAAAAAAGTCAAAGCTTCATTGGAAAGACTGCTTCTTAATCCCCAAAATGCATTTTTTTAGTCCAGGTACTCAGCTTTCTATGACAATTCTGTTGCTATGCCTGCTGCAGAACTAGATGATCATAGTGTTCAAACACATAATTAAGTTAAGACCTGATGGCATTTTTTGTTATAGTCTTGTTATATAGAAGCTGAATCATTGGTTAACAGTGATGTGGATTCAGCAAATATGGTATCTGCACTTTCAGCTGTTAAATAAAAAAATTATTTATCCTGAAGTCTTGACTGCAACAAAAATATTATATGCTAGATCTCCATGTTTATTCACACTAGTAAAAGTTTGTACTTTGAAATAACAATGTATAGAAGTTGTATTTGAATATTCTGAAAAAGTTAAGACACACTGGTATTTTAACACTTGCTTTTTTATCTACTTGGATTAGGATATATCCCTGAAATCTTATTAATAATTAAATATTTATTATAAAGTCCATTAGAAAGGATGCAATTTTATTTTCATATTTTTTGCTAGTACTGCGAAAAGTGGAATTTTTAATAAACCGATAATTTTCCGAATTTCCTCTTCAGAGTACATTCAGTACATTTGACACCCTTGAATCCAAGGGCTGAAGATTCCAAAATGTATTACGAAATATACATTTCTTCGAACAGAATGTTTAGAGGATTTGGCTTAATATTGCTTTTCTTTAGAACTTTGATGTGAAAGTTGATTGGAAATAGGTAAAACTATTGCTAATCTGAACCCTCGAAATTTTCAGCAAACATAGGTGGAAGTTTTGCTGTTGATGTTGCTAGATCCAGCACTCAAGTCCATCTTTACTGTTCATTTGGAATTCAACTGTCCAAGTTGTATTTACAAAAATAAAAGGCTAAAACATATGCAAATGCCTAAATGTATGGTTATTGGCTAGTCAGAAAATTTTTCTGAAGATAGTAAAGCTTACATCAAGCTGTAACTGGGGGGGGGTGTTTGGAATTACTTCCCTTGTGTCTATTTTCACTTACAATTTGTGTTGTGGATTACATCCAGATATATTGAAACCATTGATTCTGCTGTGACAATAGAGCTTTTGGGGAAGTCTCCTTTTCTAGGCTAGAGTATCAGGGGTTGCCAGACCCAGAGCTCATAGCATTCAAACCTGACCAATTGTGGTGGGTTGATCCTGGCTGGATGCCATGTTCCCACCCAGCCTCTCTATCACTCCCCTTTCTCAGATGGACAAAATAAGATCTCTAGGTTGAGATAAGGCATTTTACTACAGCAAAAGTGAAAGTTTGTGCATGCAAGCAAAAGGGGGAAAAAATTAATTTTATTCTCCAGTTCACATCAGCAAGTGATGTCTGGCCACTTCCCAGGAAGCAGAGCTCCAGCACATGTAGCGGCTGCTCCAGAAGGCAAGTGTTGTAAATAAAGAATGCTTCTACTTCCTCCTCCTTGTCTTAGCTTTCATATCCAAGCTGACATCATATGGCCATTTTGGGTCAGCTGACCTGGTTGTGTCCCCTCCTAAGGTCTTGCCTTTGTGATTCTATGATTCTTAGAAGTTTGCTAATGTACCATTAATGTATATTCAGCTTTCCTTAGTCAACCTAAGGAGATTTTGACCTGAATTGTTGGTCGACTGAGTCTGGATGGATCACAGTGTGAATACCACGGGTTAGAATATTAACAGCCTGAGATTTTTCTTCATAAGAACAGGGGGACAATCCTGGAATACATGTTTGTGAGTTTAGAATAATGGAGAGCTGCAGCAGAATCATAACCTTCCTGTTCTCCAAGGGACATGAAATCAAAGTGGTGTAACAAATTAAGCTCCAGCTGAACACAAGGATGGAAGTGAGTTCACCTTATCGCAGTAATCACGTTGTTCGATTTACTTCTGAGTCAATGCAGTCATGCAGCTGGCAGTTTTCAAAGTCATCAGCAGTTCCATGTAGAAGCAGTGGAAAGTTCTGGTTTTCCATGTTTGTTTTTCAGAGAAACACCAAAGTCAAAAGCTGGGTGTTTATTACAAAATCTAGTCTTGTTGTTTTAAATGCTGAAACATTTGTTTCTTTGTGTTGTGCTCCACCTCTGCCCTGAATGCCTCTAAGTAGTAAAAGAGAGAATTTTTTTTGGAATACTGATTGCTTTGCAAGCCCAAAGATAAAAGTGCAGTTACATTTTATTAATTGCACCCAAGTATAATGAGTATGTGAATGGTTTTAAAAGAGAATTCCAGATAAAGATTTAACAATAACTTGGCAGTTTAGCAACTGCAGAGTAATTTTCCTTTTATATACTACCATTTCAGTGTAATGAAGTCTAATGGCTGTTTTCATTTTAATGAGTCCTGATATATACCTAATATATAAATCTTACTGCTACTGTCTTTTTAGAGTAAAATATAAACATATTTCAGAGATCAAGGGTATGTATGCATTAACTTTGCAATACAAACAAAAATTCAATTGACTCGTGCTTCTCAAGCATGTCATATTCCATTGTCTTCAGCATATCTATTTCTTAAATACTTGTATCCGTGCTGAATACGCAGACTTAGTTGTAAAAGATGTAGGATGAAGCCCAATTTATTTTTGTAAACAAATAGCTTAATATTCTGCTTTTGCTGTTCTCTGCAGATAATTTTTCAGAATGTAATTACATATTATGCTACAGTCTGGGAAAAAAAAAGCTAGAAATAGAAGTACAAAAGTTCAGTCTTGGCACATTTTTTCCTCCTATTAATAGTTTTAATGATACAAAACATCCAGTGACTGAGGAATCAAAATGCAGTGAATAAAACAGCTGCACTGAATTATTTGACAAATTGACTATAAAAATGGTATATGGTAGGCAGAAAGGAGAATATGTTTGATAATTAAAGGACAGACAGCCTTACTTTCCAAAGATGCAAATTTTCATCATGCAATATATAAAAATCTGAGGCCAATTACATATTGTTGTTATAACCCCAGCACGTAGCTGTGTATTTTTCACCCTTCTAAAACAACATTAACATATTGTATTTGTACTTAGGAGGTATCTTTCCCACTAAATCTAAATAGAATGAAAACCTAAACACTACAAAAACCAGGAGACTAAAAGGACATTTAAAGTTTTCTAGAGGTGACTGAGAGCAAAGGTTACTATCAATTATTAGACTCATCGAAATGCATAATTTATTGAATGTTTCACACAAGATAACTATAGTAACCTGATTATTTACAAAAGAAGCCATTTACATTGTTTATTCTCTTGATATATAGCTAAATGGAAAACGTCCTTAAAGCTAAAGCAGATTTTTCAGTGGACCCTGAGATGAAAGGGTAGGTAATATTCCTGTTTAAAGGAAAGGTTTCTTCCACAAAATTAAAACACTCTTCTAAGGTGCTTGTCCATTACCATAGCTTGAAAGTCTTGACATATATTCAAGGAACGGGAAAATGGAAGATGGATTAGAAGGCTTTGCTTCTGTTTTACCCACTGGAAATATAAACAAGTTGAACAGGTTATGTTTTTCTGACTTTGTTCAGCAATTCCTCTTGCATGTTGTTCATGCCTAGAAATGCATCTGTGTGCAGGGGATTTCTCTCTTTTGTATTCCCATACGAAGTCCTTTGGTGTGAGACAGAATATTAAATTTTACTCTAAACGCGCCGTATGTGATTTTGCAATAAATACATCCCAGCAATGCCTTGTGCCCAATGTTTTTACCATCCTCAGGCACAGAAGATTCTGCACCAAGCAGGTTTTAGTTGCTCTGTATCCCAAGAATTCCCTACTGTGACAAACTACAGAGTGGTTGTGGTATAAAAAAATATTTTTAAAATTGTGTTGTAGAATTGTGGGGTTTGTGTCTTCAGTTACTGTATGAATAAATTAAATTTACACTTACAGTGTGATTTATGATTTTTTTTTTTTTTTTTTTCTATGTTAACCTTTGATCAACCCTGAAGTGGTCAGGCAGCTGGACTAAATGGTCACTGTGTTAGCTAAAATAGAGAAACCTCTGAGATTCAGTTTGTGAATTTTAGCAGGTAGGCATTCTTTATTATGATGTACTGCATGATCACAGCACGCTGGGTGCCCTGGGAATCAGCTCACCGAAGTGCACACAAAGGTAGCTCCACTGCAGCTTATATGTCAGCATTACTTGCTTATTCATTCTTTGTTCCCCGTATTCCTGTTACATATTCATGACAGTTCTAAGACTTATTAGCATATATACGTATCCTTATAATGTCTCTGAGGGGCTTCATTGGGGGTCTCTGGTGGTCATCTATGTCTGGAGGCCCCAAAGTTCTAAGCAACTGCCTTATGAACTTCTTTAAGACAATACCCTTGGTTATAAAGTAACTTGGTGCTGTTTGGCTGGCTGCCTCAGTTCCCTTCTTCGCTGTTTCCTTACTTTGCTTGGTTAGTCCTTTTAAATCATTTGGCTCAGCTATTTGCAGTTTCTAGGGCACATTCCGCTGCAAAAGCTATTAGTTCTTGTGACAACTCAAAACTCAGCTATGAGTTGTAGGTCCCTTCCAACTCAATAGTCAGTTCCAAGCAGCCGAAGCCATCCCTGCCGTGAAAGCGGCCAGCGCGGTTACAGCCGGTACGTACCGACACACGGGGAGACACAGGCACCGACGCCCGCACAGCCCGACCCCACTCCACCATCCCTGGCGTGCCCACACCTGCGTGCATATCTGTATCTCTGGGATAAGGTCCTTCCGAACCCCCGTGCCCTGGCAGCAGCTCTCCTGGCGGCAGAGCTGCACTCTTCCCGCACACCGGCTGCGTTGCTCCCGCTCGCTGTGCCCGCCCCGGAACACGACGGTTCCCGCACAGTCGGGCCGCCCTCCCGCACGGTGAGCAGGGGGTTAACCGGGCCCTGGGTGGGGCGGTGCCGCCGCCAGCGGGAGGTGGCTCAGCCGAGTGCCCCGCACCTCTCCCGGCAGCAGCGAGCGGCTCTCCTCGTTTCCCAGCAGCGGCTCCCGTCGCCCCCGGTGAGAGCCACGTCCCGCTGGGCGCCGCGCAGTTGGAGCGGCGGGGTGGGGGTGCTCGGGGTGTCTCTCAACCTTCGGGGGGGCGGTGGCGGGGAGCGCGTGGGAAAGGGCGGAGTGGCGGGCGCAGGGGTCGGTCCCGGCGAGCGCTGTTTTCGGCAGTGTCCGGGCGGACGGGGCCGGTTGCCTTGTCTGCGGGGCCGGGGCAGCGCTCCGGCAGCAGCGAGAAGCGGCGGGGCGGCCTCCGGAGGGGACCCGCGGGGTAAAATCAGTTTTGCAGAGACTTCATCTTTTCCTGATGATGGATCAACACCGAACCAGAGCTTTTCCGTACAGAAGCTGTTGGCTGTTGACTTTCTTCAAAAATGACGGGTGTGGGGAGGATGTGAAAGATGGCAATTGTAATGAATCCTGCATGGTTTTAAAACACCAGTCTGAGGATTTAGAGGTTTAGATGAGATGAGAATTCTTCACTCTTGAGGATACTAGGAATTTTCAGTATGAGGGTGGTGAGACACTGGAGTAGGTTGCCCAGAGAAGTTGTGTGATGCCCCGTCCCTGGAAGTGTTCAAGTCCAGGCTGGATGGAGCTCTGAGCACTCTGGTTTAGTGAAAGGTGTCCCTGCCCGTGGAGGAGGGGTTGGAACTAGATGATCTTTAGGGTGCCTTCTGACCCAAACCATCCTATGATGTGCATACATGTTAAAGCAGACCATGCCCTTTCTTGAGCTGAATCAGGAGCATATTGTCGAATGTCAGTTTTAACTTAGGCTGAGGCAGACTACAGAAACTTTTGACGTGGCTGTAAAAGTTTCCATCTGTTCAGACAGTGTGAGAGTTTTGTGGCTTTACATTAACTCGCTGCTTGTCAGCTACTACCTGATTACTGGCAAGGTCTGCCATGGGAAAGCTGCTTTATGTTTGCTCCTTACTTTCCATTCTTGCCAAGGCACCTGCAGCCAAGTGCTGTTGGAGAGGGTATGCTGGACCTTTGGACCATCAGAACTTTGTTCTCAGTTTTTTGAAGTATATCATTATTTGAGGGATCACAGAACAAAGAACACTGTTAAAAATCACATGGATGCTAAATACTGTGAACAACAGCTGAATTAATATCCTCGGTTTGTTTGCAACCCTATGTCATCCCAGTACATAAAAATCACTTTGCTGTTTCTTCTTCTCGACTTCCAACTCCTCTATATAACTTCCAACTCCTCTTTAGTAGGGCTCATGGCACTGTAGTTTTCTTGGAAGAAATGATGCATTTTTCCTGTAATTTCCTGTAGTAGCTGACTCTAATCATACCACCGTAAGGATGGGTAATTGATTCTGAATGCGACTTTTATGCTCAACCTCCTTGAGCACAGGTGGTTGTACACAGTTAGTATATCTAGTACATGTGAAGTTTAGGTCTGTTTAATAAAGCTTAATATTTTAAATGAAGAAAACTAATTGTCTATATAATTTTTAATACATTTCCATTATTCAGTGGCTTTTAACAGGCAAGCCTGTGGTTTATTTTGTTTGTTTTTTTACTTCTCTCAAAATTCACATATGATGTAATTCTGTTGCAAGACCAATTTCTTTCTGTTTCCTTGTGATCCTGGCATTTTTAAGGATTACAGGTCCTACCTCTATTATAATCTCTGTGCTGTCACACCCTTCTTAGGGAAGGATAGAGCAAAACTTTGTGATTCAGTACTTCCCAGAAGGGCATTCCCAGAAAGTATCAACTTCGGCACGTAGCCTTAGTCACTTCTGAAAATAATAACAAATGAGTCGTTCTATAATTATAATTCTGTCTTTGTATCAGCACCAAAGCCTTAGTGATGCATTTGCCTGTTTAAATATAAAGAAGAATGCAGAAAGGAGAAGGTTTTGGGTATAGGTTAGGGCAATGGATCAGCAAAAGAGATTTTCAGGATGGATGATAAGCTGAAGCGCTGTGCCTTTTTGGAGTCATGTTTTACTTTGGTGTTCCTTGCCTTTATGCTGTGGCAGACAAAAGGGTTCTTAAGGTCAGTAGGAAGAGTTTAATGAAGAGGATATTATGAGTAAGATGCTTCCTGGACTTGGGTTTCGGGCGTCTGACAGTTAGAGCTGAACTCTGTAGACTTTCTGGAGCCAGACGTGGAAGGGGGCTGAAGCTGGTTCAGAAGTTCCTGTTGCTGTGGGAGGTACGGAAAAAAGAGGGTTAGTTAGCAATGAGACTTGCCTCTCTCTGTCCCATGAGCCTGCTGCTGCTTATAGCACAGAACAGAGGCAGTTGTGAGGTGGGGGTTATGTTAGCAAGGGATTAGTTTAGGCTTGAGGGTTTTGAAAGTGGTGATGAATTATGGTGATGCTCAGCCATAAAAATTGTAGATACTCTTTTTGCTACAGTTATAAAAGCTGTAGTGTGGCTGGATTATTTGGGGGATTTAATATTCATGAGAGTTATAGATACAGAAGGTTTCTTTCACTATTAATGCTTCTAGGTTTACAGATGGGACTATTCTGATGTGCTTATATCTATTTTTTTTAATACAATTCTAGGTATAAACACACATGGCTCCTGGTGCCTCAAATGAGAAGAAAACTGATGATGAACAGGCTTCAAAGTAAGACTCAGAAATTAATTACTTTGTCCAAGTTTACACTTAACCTTCCTCCCCAAACTCATTACACACTCATTAAGTTAAGGTACGATGCAAATATTGATTATAACATCAAGTATCCAATAGGAGCTGTTTTGACAAATGGACGCTTTATTGCTTTACCACACCTACACAGAGCAAGCCATTTTCCTTTATCTGAACAGTGATTTTTTCCAAGCCTGAGTGATGTTTTTATTTATTAATTTATTTTAATCCGGTGAGCTACTGAAATATTGACTTTGGTTGCTGCATATGGCCAGACCTACCTGCTTCAAGAGTTGAAACAAATATTTCAATGTGTTTCTCTAATCCTTACTGTAAGCTTATTTTACTAATACCGTACATGCGTGTTTAGTCTTCAGATACTTGTATTTTGCTTAAAACCTCAGAAGTTGTAGATGCTTTACAATAGCTGGAGGGAAATAAATTTTCTTCTCCTGAGATTTTCATGCCAAAGATTTTTATCAAGCAAACTTTGCCTCTACTGTAAATCCATGGCATTGGTCCTATGTACACATAAAAATATGCTTGTTTTTATTGCCCATTTTACCTTAGGGTCCAAGTCTACAATTGGATGTGCAGATAAGCTGTGCAAATTGGTAATGGCCCAGCGCTGCAGTGAGGGGGGGGCTCGGAGAGTGTTGTTGGTGGAGTGTGAGATGAAAAAGGTGGAATATAGCCATGGCTGAGGAAGGAGGCTGTGTTTTGCCAGGCATGAGGATAGTGGTGTTGGCACACACCACATGAGTTTCCCTGTAGTTTCAATAGAGGCCTCGCCTTTTCCCAGTTTATTTCCTGAAGAGAAGCTTTTATTGCTGGTGTTCTCATAAAGAAGGAAATATTTTTTTTGCTTGCCTGAGAACAAATTGTAAAGTGATTTCAAATCATATCCTATTTGTATGTAAAAGCCATTCCAATGAACATCAACACAGCTGGATATTGGATCTGCATTAGTGAGTGACCCAGTAAATAAGGGTAGGGAGTCCCACAAAAATGAACAGGAATAATTCAGGGAAGGCAGCCTGGGAATTCTGCTCACATGAGCTGGCAGACTCCAAGGCTGTCTTTGCCTTCCTGATGAGCCATAAACCTGCTCTTTAGTTCTTCCAGAGTCAAACAGGTCTCTTGGAAGGAAGAACAAAGGCAGCCAGTCTTTGGTTCCACCTCAGGCAGGATTTGTATGAAGAGAGGCAAATGGGGCCTATCAGAGATGGAAACAAATTCCTACTGAAGGGGTGAATGGACCAGCTGCCTGAGTGGGCAGCTCCTTCAGTTGCTGAAGGTGGTTGTCTGTGGTGGGCAAGAACAGATAGAGTGGGTTGGGATGACACCTCTTTCCTTGGTTGTGCAGTTGTTACTGGATAGTTAGTGATATTGGAAGGAGAATGCCAAGAACAGAAGCAATTGCTGTACTCAGAATGTTTGGGTTGTAACTATTTGCTTTCTGAGGAATAGTTCAGTGACCTCATCTTGGCCACTGTAGGCTTTCTAAGGTAACCCATACATCCTGCGCAGGACTGGCAGATAGGACCTACATAGGACCTACAGGAAGGTTTTTCTAGGGAGGCATTAGAAGGCAGACAAGATAACCTAAACCATCAAAAATAGCACTAAATGCCTCTGTTCAGAGTTGTTCCTGCAAAGTCTTAATGCTTTTTTGCATAAAATTCAGGTGAACGTTTTGTTTGTCTCCTCTGACAAAGCAGTTTGAATTTGCTGAGCCGTGTTGTGCCTGAAGTGAGCCTCCATTAAGCCATTAATTAAGCTAACCCATCTTCTTGTGTCTGAAAGCTATTTACTACTTGATTCCATCTCTCAGAAATTACTTTGAAGTACTGGCCAGGGTTCTGCTTAAGCTTGTGATTATTGACTAGTCTTTCCTACCTGTTTCAATTGAACTTAAAACATCAAGCACAGAAGGCAGTTTATGAATCATGCAGCTTGTTTAGGTAGTCCACTGTTGAATTTTCCACGAAGGTGATCCCATGTGCCAAGTAGTTCAGGTTTCCCTCTTTGGCCTGTCATTTCCTGGCTCTTCAGACAGATCAATTTTTATTTTTCTTTTAAGCTGTATCACTTCCTTACAAGAAGCAACTTAAGAAGAAATTAATTCTTTTTACCTCTTCCTCTCTTTTCCCTTTTTGTTGATTTTTTTTTCCCCTCCTATCGTTTTTTCTTTGCTTCAGATTTCCATTTTCCTCTTTCCTCTCCTATTTCAGATTCTCTGTACCCTTATCAGTCTCATGCTGTAGGATATTTTTCCTCCTGTGTTTATGACACAGGGAGACAAACTGACAGAAAACCACTTCATGCCTGTCTATAAAGCCCAAATTATCCCCTCCTTCTCAGGTAGCTGGTGGTGGTGGTGGGGAGTTTCAGTCAAAACAGGTTGTTTACTTTTCAGCTTTGCTATAGATTGTCTTTGTAGTAGTCTATTGAATCTTTGAGTCTTTGTAGTCTATTGAATATTCCCTGGTCCTGCTCCTGTTGTTTTGTTCACCATAAAGACCCACTGTGGTTCACAGCTTTAATATTGTTTAAGGTGAATGTTGCACAGTTGCAAATGCATCCTAGCAGCTGGACTTTTCTTCAGCAATTTCATTCTGTGCAATGAATGGAATATTAAATGTCATATGTGATTTATTACAGGATGTATGGCAGTTACCAAATTTTGGATTTCCTTAACGCAATGCATGAGGAACCAAAATTACGTAGTGCGGGCATACATATGGGTGTGGTATTTCCCAACTCTGACTGGTTGACTTTGAAGAATTGGCATCTGTTCAACATGTGGGTTTGTATACACTCTATATGTTTCACAATGCTGCTGTCTTGGCAGAGAGAATTTTATTCATCTGTGCAACCCTCACCTGGAGAAAATGAAAGAAGACATCCTGTACCATTTTGCTCTTGGGACTGGTACCCATGATTTTCCGGCACTGTTTGGAGATGTAAAGGTAAGATGCTTTGCTCTGTGCAGCAAGCCTTATCTTTTCTGCAGAAAATGAAAGAGTAGCTGTCTTCAAAATAGGACTAAATGTGTCAGCGTACCACTGATTGAGGAGTGAATGCAAAGTGGAAAAGTTTTTGTGGGTTCTTGTCACTTTCTGTATCTAAAAAAGTTGGAGATAATAGTTTTTGACTGTCTCTTTCCATTCAGTAAAAAGGCAAATGCTGTAGGCTCTATTCAGTTAGAACTCCTGTTTATTGGGTCTTCATGCCAATATTTGTCTTTTACTAGTTTAAACAGGATGAAGGCACTTGAGTGCTATGTAGACAGGTGAGGGTTTTTTCCATGATTTTTCTTCATGATGTTTTAGAATGATTACGAGAAGAACTATATCTGGGGGTAACTTAGTGTTTACTGAAAGTGTTTGCATATACTCATGTTGTTCTTTGGATGTTCTTTGACTTACTGAATTACGCAACTGGTTTTGCTTTGTTGAATACTGTCCACCGCAGTTTGTGTGTGTTGGAGGAAGCCCTTCACGGATGAAAGCTTTTATTGCCTACATAGCGGAGGAGCTGGGGCTTGGAAGCACCGGTTGTGACTACCCCAACATCTGCGCGGGCACTGACCGCTACGCCATGTACAAAGTGGGACCTGTTCTGTCTGTCAGTGTAAGTACCTCATGTCCTCTGATACGGGACACAGTTCAGCGATGCTGTTCAAAGTAGAAAATATGAATGCACGTTTCTTTTAAACACTTAATAGACTGAGTAAGGCTGTTAAGTTTGTATCAGCCATGATCAAAATAATGTAGCCAGCTAATTAAGACGTCCTTTTCAGCCCTTTCTCATAAGAGGGAAAGCCTCCAGCACCTTCCTTCCTTCTTGCATCCTTTTTTCTCAGTGAACCTCTGAGGTGTTGCAGGAATGGTGTTATCGATTTTTTAAGAAGACTTACTGTTTCCTCATCCCTGTTCTGTACCCTGTGTAATGGGGGAAAAATGTCACTTGAGATATGTGGGGTACTGGAGAAAATGGCTATATCACATCCAGAGCTGCATCTCTACAATGGCACTGTCAAATATGCTACTGTAGCTTAAGACTAGCATGTCGTGGGACTGGTGCTGCCAACTCATATATGCATTTTAAAACTTCATACCTTTAATTTGTAAATACAATTACATATTTCAATTGCAATTGCAAGACTGTAATATTGCTCTGCACCCTTTCTTTCGATCTGTAATTATCATAGTGTTGTGCAAGTTAAGGTGGACTTCTATTTGCTGAACATTGAGACTAAACCATGATGTCTTTTTTGTGAAAATAATTTAGCTTAACTATTCACTAGCACTTCAGGTTGGTGAAAAAGTCAGAGTGGGGTTTTTCTTGTGTTTAGGAAATGTTCCATGATGAAGTGCATTAGTCAGTGATTGGGAAAGGGCACTGATTGTGCTTTTGAAAATGTAAATGTTTTATAAGTCATGATTTTTAGAAATATTGTATTTCATCCACAATCTACCAAAGCCAGTGGGAGTCTCTCTGTTTATCTGTAATAGCCTCTCAGTAGGCCCAGAGACTGGGGATTTTGTGGGAGTGAGTTAGGTGGCATTTGGAAAAAAATACCAGAAAGGAGAAAATGTTCAGCTCCTTTTTCCATATATATTTTGCATTATCTATATGAGTGTGGAGTATGAATTTCTGCTTTTTTTTCAGCATGGTATGGGCATTCCTTCTATTTCAATCATGTTGCATGAGCTGATCAAATTGTTGTATCATGCCAAGTGTTCCAACATAACCATCATTCGCATTGGCACCTCTGGTGGAATAGGTATTTTCCCTCTTGATTTCTGTTTTATTTCTGTAAACATAAGTATCTTTGTAGGAAAGTTGGGCATCTCTCTTTGTGTAAGTGATTGATGGTCAGAACAGTTTTCCACAGCAGATGAATAATTTTTCTTCTGTAATTTTGAAAGTAAAGGCAAAACCTGCTTTTTGATAGAGAAGATGCACTTAAGAGATCTGGATGTGAGAAGGACCTTCTTGTCCTCTATGTAAATATGATATAAGAAAGAACATGTAGTGAAAAAGAAAAAATTCAATTATTTCAGAAATTATTTGTAATAATAAATGGAAGCAGATAGGCATGGGCAGAAAATTCTCCTGATGAATTCAGGGGTAAAATTACCACCTATAAAAGAAGCAGCATTGAGTCAAGATATATGTTTTATGTGTGTGGAAACAAAGTGTTAACTGCATTGTGAAGTTGTATCTATTTCTTTTTACTGCAGGTCTGGAGCCAGGCTCAGTGGTTATAACTAGGCAGTCTGTAGATGCCACCTTCAAACCTCAGTTGGAACAGGTTGTTCTGGGAAAGACAGTAATTCGCAGTACTAACCTAGATGAACAGCTGGCTAAGGAGCTGATGCAGTGCAGTAAAGAAATCGGTCAGTTCAACACAGTCATTGGGAACACCATGTGCACTTTGGATTTCTATGAAGGTAAGGCTGGTGACAGACTAACAGAAAATTATTGGTAAGAAGCAAGAGATAAATATTGGATAATATATTAACATTAAGCTTCCAGTTCACTGAACAGAACGCATTCCTTACTGTGGGTTGTCTCACCAATCGTAATGAACCAGTTCTTCATCTACATAAAATTAAGCATTGTACTTACCAGTTTGCTGTATTAAACTTTTAATTTTGTGGAGATGCTCCTCCAGCTTTAATAGATTCTCTGAAGTACATATAGTCTACTATACACTTCTCATGTACTTGTCAGGTATATTTGTCACAAATAGAGGAATGAGAATTATTTGTGACTGGTTTGGGGTTGGTTTTCTTTGATTAAATACCTAAAGTAAATATTTTCTAAAAGAATTGTTGTAACTTGTTTCATTTTGAGCAAAGCAGTGATCAGACAATTGAAGACAATATTTTACCGAGTTGTGTCAGTGCTTCTTCGTAGGAGGCACAAACCTCCAAGGCTTACTTTGGATAAACATACAGACATTCAGGTGTTTTTCTGATCTCCTAAATCTAGATATTTATAAATGGCACCTGATCCCACTTTCTCAAAAAATTATAATAATATTGCCTAGTTAGCTTAAGAGACTCTTCATCTCTTACCTTAGAGAGTCTGTAACTAATAAAGTATTCATCCTTTCAAAGGATGAATGAAAAAACATTTTCAAACCTGGCAGTTTTTCTAGATAGTGATTAAACATATTAAAAATGCAGCACTTCCATACAACTTAAGATTTGTTGCTGAATTCTGATGCTTGCTGCACATATGCTGCACATAAACAGTTTCCTGTTTATGAATTTGAGAATTTAAGCTGAAGAAGACCAGTTAAATTGCCATGATTCACATTATAAAAAATACAACTATTATGTGGAACCTCTAGCAATAGCTAAGAATCATTTTTTCCTATTTGTCTTGTGCGCAAAAATAAAGAGTAGTAGTAGTAGAAGCTGAACACTGCATAGGGGAAACTGTAATAACTGGGTGTTTTCGAAACTGAATTTGCTCTGTGACTTCATCACTCTGAAATTTTCCACAAAATTAATTTCTAGGACAGGGCAGGTTGGATGGTGCAATCTGCTTATATGATGAAGAAGAAAAACTCCAATATTTGAAGAAAGCTTATGATTCTGGTGTCAGAAACATTGAGATGGAGTCTTCCGTATTTGCTGCAATGTGTAATCTCAGCGGTGTCAAAGGTAAACCAACTTAGTCACTTTATCCAACCTACAGGAATTTTTCTGCAGGGAGTTTGTGGTTAAAAACTGCAAATGAAATGTTAATGTACCTTCTGCATATAAAAAAAAACCCCAATGGTTCTGCTTATAATTTTGTTGCTGCGATTGCTTGATTTGTATCAGATGTGTCACAACTTATCAAGCTTCTTCACATAGTTTTTACAGAGTTTGCTACTGAAATTCACTATTCCAGCCCCTGGCAACCATGTAAATCATTTAAATGCCTAATTACCCCTATCATTCATTTGTTATCTTCAGTTAGCTTTTGAAGTTCACAGAGAACAACTGGTTAGTTTAAGCAATCAGGTGATTCTCATATATATAGAACTATACTAACTTTCTATACTTTCATATCAAGTTGAAAATATAAGTATTCTGTGTAGATGTAAGAGTTTGATTCTTAAACAGTTCAGGAGTTTTAGTAGCATCATGAATAAACCATTCCCAATCATAAAATGAATTTTCAAATATTTTACACAAGCTAACTAATTTTCATCAAAGATCAGGGGAAAAAAAAGCAATTACAAATAATGTCATAGAGTGTCTTTCTTCTTACTGTCTAAACTGTCTTCTCTCAGTTTCCTTAGCAAGGGATTTGCCAATTTAAAACAGTGATGTTTCTCAAAGTTCTTAAACTTAAGGAGGATGAAATGAAGAAGTATAAACAAAAAGACCAACAATTATATCAAACATCCTTAGTTCTTACTGATTTGAGTGATTAAAAACCCAACCAGTGGTATCCCTGAGCCATTAGGGAGCCTGGTCCTTTTTGCTGTCTCTGCCTTGTAGGTCTGTAATGTGTATTTACTGCTCGTGCTCTGCAAATTCCCCCTGTCAGAAACCCCAAACAGAGCACAGTGATAGGGTTGAGTGATAGAGCTCAGCTGGAGTGAAAGGAGGGATTTTGCCTTTGGGGCTGAAAGGCAGCAGATGAACCTGAGATGGTCCATGGGGTCCTCATGTGCTTGCAGTGCTCCCTGTCTATGAATGTGGAAGGGGCTTATCTGCTGCTTCCTGAGGGATGGCACCTACAGCACAGGCACTTCGGCTGGGGTTAAGGGAGATGGCTGTAACTACATCTGCTAGAACAGTGTGTCTAGTCACTTCCTAGCAGTCAAGTCCTGGGTACTTGTGAAATATCCTTCTTATCCAGAAAAACATAAGAATCATGATATAACAATAAGTGTCTTACAGCTGCCTGAGAGCTCTGGCTTCATTAATGTAGCAATCTCTTAAGCTATTTCTAACTTATATCCCTCACAGCATGCTAGTACACTAGCATCTTATGGTACTGCACACCCTTTTTTGGGGTTTGTTTTCTCTTGTAATTCTTGTCTTCTAGCTGTTCGTTCAAATGCTTATGCTTTTGGACTGTACGAGTTCCAGAATATTATTCCTAACTAATCCTGTCTTTTAATTTCTAGCTGCTGTAGTGTGTGTCACTCTTCTGAATCGACTCGAAGGAGATCAAATCAGCAGCTCACATGATGTCCTTGTGGAGTATCAGCAGAGGCCGCAGAAGTTAGTGGGATATTTCATTAAGAAATGTCTTGGGAAAGCATGAAATATCCATCTTTGTTTTCAAGAAGGAGAAGGCCTTTGTACAGATGAACTCACGGTTACAACTTCTGTGCATTACAAGTCTTTTGCCTCAGGATGACTTACAGCATTCCGTGTGTCTTGGAAGTTAATCATTTATGTCACTGTTCTTTGGGAACTGAATGTGCTGAATGGACTTCAGTTAAGCTTTGCTTAGTTATGTGTTGCTGGATATAAAACTCACTTTTCCATGAATTGGAAAGTGGATCTGTTGTAAAGGACAAGCCAGCTATAATATATAAAAAGGCTTTATTTATCCCTGCTGTAAAAGAAAAAACTAGGAAAGAAATCAAACTTTATTGCCAAATACTTGCAAACCACCAAATTAACTTAAAAATGTTAATCCCTTCCTCATTGTTATAAAAATTATGTAAGTTATAATTGTCTTTGTTGCTTCACTTGTAAAGAAAACTTAAAGTGAATGCAGTTTATTTTTTTTGCAAACTTTGACAAATAAACAATACTATTTTCCTATATTAAAATTAAATGAAATTGCAAAGTGTTGGGACTGAATTTTCTAAGCCTCAAGGACTTGACACTGAGCTGTTGAATATCTGTACTTCTTAGATGTTCATCCAACCATACTTTAACTATACAATTAAATTAATATCCAGGAAACATTTATGCATTGAAGAACTTGCAATCTTTTGCTGAAGCAAGGCTCCTTCTGCTTATGAAGAGGAATCGGCATTCAGGTGTACGGCATGTTCACAGGCCTGTATTATGGTAGCTTTTTCTTTTCTTTTTTAATTGTTTTTCATCTCCATGTTTTCAGGACAAAACATTCACTGTTGCAATGGTTTCTAGTTCTTCTGAAGAACTGGAGAATATCTATTGACTGTACATACCATCAAAACCCCTTCTGCAGTTGCAGTTTTTTCCATTATTATTGGCCTAAGCGTTTGGAATTTTTTTAGAAATCATACTCATTGCTACTTTGCTGCTCTGATTAGAATATAAATATGTGGTCAGCTAAAGAAAATGTGTTGGAGTTTTTTATTTTCTTCTTTCTACTGGCGTGGGGTGTTCAGTCCTAGAAAAGGCCACAGGTCAAAAGGGTCTGAATAAGCTCTCAGAACAGCTGTTGCTGATCCAGCAAAATGAGATTTGCTTTTTGAGGATTGTAGTCTGCACGCTATTAACAAGCACAAGAGTTAGAACTATGAGGGTGTGATGTTTGTAGTCGGCACGTTCAGCAAGTGACAGAGACTGGAAGCAATGTGATGGAAACATTCAAAAAGGAAGGGTAACTCTCGTGAACAGAAAACTGCCAATGAATATCAACCTCCTTAAATTTGATGAATATTCAGCTGGAGAACAGATTAGTAACTTTTTAAATGTTACTGATTTAATCTTCTTTTAATTTTAAAACCACACTTTCTCATTTAGGATGAGTATGTACAGTGCATGTAAGTTTTCACAGGAAACCTTTTTTCCCTAAGCTTAAAGGAAGGAGATAGGTGGAAATGGCTCCACATTTTGTTTAAACTGTTTATGCCTTGTTTTAAAAAAATTATAATAATTAACAAAAAAAAAAATCTGTGTTTAACCATACCTAGTGCTTACCTAGTCATTGACAAAGCTTGTGAGGTCCTTTGGGAAACCTGCAATGAAGCACATCTTTTCTCTGCAACGTCCTGTTCTCAAAACAGTAATGAGATAAAAAGGACATCACTGGAAACAGCGTGCTGCACTCTAGTGTGAAGAAAAGCTTATACCAAATTGACCAGTATGGGTTTGGAGGAGAAAGTTTGCTGTTGTACAAGAAATAGTTACTAAGAAGCACCTAAAGAGAAGTAAAAATGCTTTACCTAGAAAACAAACACCTAATGTGGCTCTTTGGCTGGGGAAGCATATTACTGCAGTTGTCTTGGGAGTATGAATCTGAAATGGTGTGATTGTCTTTTTAAAAGAAGGACAACAAGAATCTAGAAACAGGTTAAAAAGAGGTTCTTGAGTCATTTTAACAGCATGTGCTGTCAATTGAAACTACAAAGCTTTTGTGTTTACAGTCATATAAAGTAAGCACTTCTATCTTGAGGACTAATACAAAAACTCTTATGTGCTGCGTGCTGATGGTCTTGTGGCCTGGCTGAGCTGGAGCTAAGGGTCAGGCATTCATGGGGTGATGCAACTACTGTATTAAATCAATGCCCAAGACCCTGGCAGAAGTCCCTTGAAGATGATCCATTCACCTTTTGCCAATATGTCCTTTCTCCTTCTCACTGTTCCTTAGGACACTGTACATTTTTTTCTGCTAAAATATTTTTCTTCTGTGCTTCCTACCAAGTGGAATAAAGGGGTTTATGACAGCTTAAAATTAGAATTCAAAAGAGACCAAGTATCCTCCTGTTTCCTGTGATCACCGTCCTCTGATGCTGTTATCCTAATGCAAGAAGGGGCTCTACAAACACATCTGAAATAAATAAAATACCTCTCCTAGCTTCAGAGGAAACTTGCCAGAATGTTACCCTGATAAGAACAATTGTATTTCCCCTTGTGACTGCAACTGGACAGGGAGATAAAGAAATGAGTCAGCTGTGTGCATCCGGCTGTGAAGTTACATTCCTGTAGGTTTTACAGAGACATCCATAGAGAGTTATATAATAGTTACAGGTTTTATAAGCAATTCAGTTATTTAATATTAGCCATTCACATTCTTTCTGTAGAACATAAATCAGGATTTAAAGTGGTGATATTTTAAAAAACGTATGTGATATTACATATATGTTCAATATTACATAGTGCAGTGTCTTGTGGTAGGTTTAAAAATCCTTCAAACACCAGAAACCTCTGTTTCAAATCAAGAGCCTGATATGGTTCTATGTGCCACCCTGTCCCTACCAATACACTACAGAATCAATTTAATCCAGGGATCAGAAGGAATAAAAGCAAAGAAAGGTAGAAGGTATGAATAGGGTGGAAGAGTGAAGGGAGAAAACAGTGTTTTCTACCAATGGTTTGTTCCGTGATTTATGGTGTTCTGACCCATTCCTACCATTTTGTTAAAGAAATGCCTCAGGCTACAATGAAGACATGCTATAATGCAGTGGTTTCACATTTGCAAGAGACTGAGAAAGTGCAGTAATTCAGTTAGTGACTTGAAGGAGTAGATTTTTACTTCTGGCATTTTACTTTTGCATTTTTCTTTAATGGAAGGTATGAGAAATCCTGTAAAGGAACATTTTGGAATGACCTATGTCCAGAATGGTTAGACTACAAATTTTCTTATCTGTCCTTTAAAAGCCCAAGCAAAATAATTCAGTACTTTCAGTATTTCTTGAAAATATATTTTTTTTTTTTTTTTTAACATTATTCCTTGAAAAGAAATTTCAGTGAATTGTGTTACGGAACTGGGTTTTCATCTCAAGTCTGGATCTCAATATATATTCCTAAATAAAATGCTTATATGGTTGAATCAGGGATGTTTTTCATTTCCATTGACAAGTGACAGGTGAATGCTTTCAGACCTGCCCATGAGCAGCCAGCTATATTCTGACTGCAGTGCACAGCAGTGCAAGCAGCAAACTGGGCTTTGGGAACTGAATCTGCATGCAACAACTGAGTAGAAAAAAACACAGCAGTGTGATTTGATGACACTGTTACAGTTTGATACAAGATGCAGAGGTTTGGTTTCCCTGAAAGTTCATCAGTCTTTGAGTGACTAAAATGCATGTTTTATCTTTAAAATAATTACCATTAAATATTATACTCTTGAGTATGGATTAAATTACAGTTCAAAAAATCTTCTGCTTGAAGAGAAAGGAGATCACTGAACAGAGCAACGTTAAATCTGAAACTCCATGGTACAATAATGGAAGAAAGAGTAATGCTGACAGGGACAGTGCTTTTGCTCAGGCTACAAACAAAGTGAAGCAGCAGCAAAAGACAGAGTCTGTTTTCACAACACAGAAACCTGATTCTAGATGCTTCTTGTTGGTGCTGAGCTTATAACTATGAGAAAAATTTTCAATTTAATGGCATAGTATTTGTATGTCATTTTACAAGAGTAAAATTCCTAGTGCTTCCCAGAAGCTCAAACAAACCACCATCCTCCTTGAGAGATTGGGTCTGTTTAGTCGGTTAATGTATAGCTCCATTTTAATCAGCCCTATTATTTAACCTTGCCCACAACTAACATTTTTCATCATGCCCTAACTTTGCACCCAGGAAGTGTCTCCAAGGAAAGATGCTACTATTGATGTCAACCTGCAGACACTTTGTCTGGGACACAGGTCTGGGAGTACTACAAGTAGTACTCCTATTAATGTTAGAGTAAAAGCCTTGTGATCACTCAATAAACCTTGTTAAAGAAATGGTGGGTGGTGATAGGAAAATAGGCTAGTTTGCCAGATTTCCATCCATATTCTCACAAGATTTGACTGCATTCCTGTCTACCAGACAGTATTTTTGGCTCCTGGGCTTTAACCTATTTAACAGATGAAATTATGTTTCTTTGAATGCGCTTCCCAGCCTACTCTAATTACATTGTATTAAAACTGCAGGCTAGACGTGGAGTGTTGATGGTATGCTATTATGATGCAGTCAAGTTTTAAAATCAGAGCTGAATGCTTGCAGGAGGTTTTCTGCCTTTTCTGCACCAGTGGTTTTGAATAACTTGCATATTATAAGAGTAAAGTTTTAAGTTAAAACTGAGACAAAGCCTGCCAAAGCTAAGCAAAAGCAGAAAAGGGCAGGTCATTCTGTCTTTTCCTTACTGTAGGATCCAATTCTAACCCTGTTTGGTTTTTTTTTCATTCCGTAAGGAGTGGAGCACATGATGAAATCCCTTTCTAATTTGCCCTGCAATATTCAAGATGCTGCTGTTGATTACAGACACTCTGTTAATAAGCTCTGAAAACATACAGTTAATATAGCTATTAGCTGTTCCTTATAATGAAATAATTATATAGTTAATATAGCTATTTAAGGCTGGTACTTGCACAGGATACTGCTTGATGCTGTACTGATGAAACCTAGGGCATTCAAATGAGCTTCCAGGGTGGCAGCAATACAGGTGACACATCTCTCCAAAAATATTCCGAACCGATTTACTTTTCCTGCCTATGTGCATTATTTTTATTATTAACATGTTTTCTGTGCCAAGAGTTTGGTTTGGTGAGGGAGTGAGGCAGGTGGTGATCATTTGATTCAATAATTGTCATATTTCTATGACATTGAAAATAATGCAATCAAGCTCATACAACTTTTAGAAGTAATGTCTCAGAATGTCAGTGCAGGGATTGTTCTTGGTGGAATGTTCATGGGGTACCTTTTACTTTCCTAAATTTTGTTCTAGAAAAAACGAGTCTGCTACTGGAGGACACCATACTAGGCAAGAAGGAATTTCTATAGGAAAGGACTATGAGATAGGAGGACAAATGAAGTCAACAGAACTGAATGGTGAAAGGTGTTTGTCTGTTGAGTGCTTTATATAGTAAAATGAGGAGTCAGTAGTTCATTAGTACTGGACACTAATTCCATACAAAATAATTGTTTCCTGTATCCATGAAAAGCTGTTTAGCATTTAAAAATAGAATACCACATTTATGAGTATGTAATTATATAGAGCGTAATAAATTTTACAGATCACACAGTCAGATGAGCAGAGATTTTGCAGAATGACTTGTTCAAAACCATTTGGCAAACGGTTCATGTGAGCTGTTTTGGCTCACACAGTCAGGAACTCTCTTCCATATCAGTTGCTTTGTTAAGTAACTTTTTGTAATTCATTATGTTGAGTAGTTTATAATTTTCTTCAAATCACATGCTATAGATTCTTCTTCCCAGCTTTCCATAAAGACTGTGTAAAACCACACAAATTAAAACACACATTTCAATTTCAGTTATTGAAAAATATTTGTTTAAAAATGCATACTTCAACTGTGTGCAGAATTTTCATCCGAGCTATCTCAGAATTTTGCCTTTGATCCTAGTGAGAAAAATTACTGTCCATACTCTGAAATAGCAGAGATTTTAGTATTACTTGACTAAAAGCAGAAGTGCCTTCCAGGTGTGAAGTGGAACTCCTTGGTGAGGTATTAATTAATCCTGCCTCAGAGGTACAGATATGCTTAACAACAGTCAGGTAAACACTAAACTACTTAGTTTTTTAGTATGTTCTGAGGACTTTCACATTTCTGTTTAAAGCTAAATGATTACTTCAGTATTTTTTCAGTCTCAGAGTAAAGAGAATAAAAGGAAATCCCACCATATTTGAGGAATAAAGGTGTTTAACTAGCTGTGTTCTGCCATGGCTGCATCTGTGATTTCTGCTTTGCTAGGAGATGATTTTGACCAATATGTAAAAATTTATGAATTCATGACACCTACTTAGTCTGTTTTTTCTCTACTCCTTGAACCCATTGCAAAGGTAAAAATTAAAACAGTAGCTTGCACCATTTCAAATACAAAGATTTTAACAGACTAATCAGTCAGTTTACCATGAAGTGGAGTAACAAAACTTCTCAATGTGCTCTGGAGGGCCAAAAACTGCTGCTGGGTGACCCAAACCCAGAGCTTGGGAAAGGCAAGCTAAGGCACTGGACACTAGCTGATCCTCATCCTATATGGAAACTGGCATAACTCAATAGACCTGCAGATGTGCAGTTGTTCATTGCAGAATATCAGGCTTATTCACTTTTTAAATTGCTGCCTTGGCTTATGGAAGTTGAATTACTCTGTGGTGTCTCTGTATCCAAAACCTTTTTACATTTTGGGGGGATTTTACTCTTAATGTGGAAAAACAGCTGTGAATGTAAGATGTGTCTTTCATTCAATAGTAATACATTTTGCAAAAAGTGTAATGATGCAATTTACTTGTCAATAATGACAAATAAAAAATATTTGTTCAGGCATCATGCTGTCCTATGTCTGTGTGATTCATGATTCAGATTCTAGGCAGTCTGAATTACCTTCTATAATGGCTGTGTTAGGTGTCTCTATTGACCACAGAGAGAACTTTTGGGCATCAGATTCTACCTCAGGCAATTCATTTGGGTAGACCAAAACATACAGAAAGTTTAGTGCTCTGTTCACAATGGCACTCCTGATGGGTAAGGTAGCCATCCTCTGCACCATCAAACTCCTGCTGTGTCTCCCAGTGGCCCTGCTACCACAGATCTGCATAGGCTCCCCTCCTGAAGATCCCCTCACACAGCTCCAGGAATAGCTTCCTCTTTGCTAAAGGAACTGCTGCTATAAAACTGATTTTCATCCTGGGTGGCATCTGGAAGTTTAACATAGTTTTCTGACTTGTCAGAATATTCTGCCTCTATGTAGGTTTTGTATAGTGGAGAATGTCAAACATACATCCTTTACAAGAAAAAATTCAACAGTCATATGATGATGCAATGGGTCCACTACAGTGCTAGATGTGTACTCATAAGGGTGTTCAAGAAGCATACTGACATTTTTAGGACTATGTGGTTAAACAGTGTACTTATTTTTCTACTGTTCTTTTTTTTTTCAAAATCTAAGCATATGCAAACAAAGTGACATAAACACTGAAGTGACAGAAAGTCGCCCAACTTTAGAAAAAGACAAATGTATGTTACATATTCTTTTTTTCCCCCTGTCATTTGCATTTATTTTATTCCAGAAAAGTCGAAACAAGTGCCGAATGTATGCTGGAGTAAAGCCCCCCAAGGGCATTTATACAAACCCGTCCCCTTACTGTTCATTGCACTGAGAAGCAAACGGAAAGATGAGATTCCTCAACGAATGAAAAACAAGAGGCAGAAACATAATCTCATCTTTTCTCAGGAAGCAGGCAAATCTCTTGCACTATTCTCTAGTGCTGGAATTAATCAGCTTCTGAATAATACGGAACTTTTTGGACTGCTTTGTGAGATGATTCTGAGTTAGAAAGTCCCTAAGAAGCCACTCAGCAAGTGGATGAAGGAAAGAAAAGAGAATATGGGGCACATTGTACACCAATTCAAGGCTCTGTTTTGGAAAAATTGGCTCTGCCGTGTGAGGCAACCGGTGAGTGCTTAAAAATGATTAAAAAAGGAATATTTTAAATCTTTTAGTATCTGTTGGAAAAAGCGTATCTTTCAATTTTCCCTTTTTACTGCAGATTGCTACGGACAGGGTGGCTGCAAGTGGTTCTTGTTTTGCCTTTGGTCATCTAATTGTTGAAAATACAAGTACAACAACGGGTTGTTTTAGTTCTAAAATGGCTGAATACAGCAATGCACTCCACTTTGCAAATGTGATAGAAAATCTCATAGAAGTTTCTAAGAGCCACAGCTTATCTTTTAATTAACATTAGATACTAGCAGTGCTGGTAGTAGTGGCAAGGGTGAAAATCAATTTTCTTCACCTTACAGGTACTCATTGGTAATATAAGAAAGCTTGCATGACTGTGATCAAAATCTAGATACAGGGAATGTGCATTAAAATTGCATATACTTCTAAATTTCCTTTTTTGTCCACTCTACAAGGCTTAATTGAACCTTTCAAATTCCAATATGCTGAAGAATGTGACAGCCACTTCTACGGCAAAGTTAAAATGATACCTAAATATGACATGTCATTCACCTTTACTGTGATTGAAATGATTTTTTTAATTTAAGATAGAAGGAAGTGAATTTTCTCAAGTGAAGCAACATTTTTTGGGGAAAAAAAAGAGTCACTTCAATTAATAGTTTGACATTGATTTCACTTGTCTGTGATGATCTAGGGCTTTACAATGAAGCATGTTGGCTGTTTGGATAAGATTATCTCAATTAAATAAACACACAGTTTTTAGTTCCAGAAATATTTATGCTAAATAAAATTGTGATTTAGAGAAAATTTCTTCACCAAATTATTACAAGTGATGTCTTTTAATATAAAAGACTTTTTTGGGGGAAGGATGCTGTTGATCATATTCTTCTTCATTTCTAAACACTTCTGTATGTTCAATCAGTGTGCATCAATTGGCTCCTCAGTATCTCCTGCTCTCCTCCATGTGGATCTATTTGTCTTCTTCTGTGTAGTTTTCCCTCATGTAAGTTTTAAGTTTGCCTAATTGGTAGCTTTCCTGAATAGAGAGCTCACTGAGATGTAGACTTCTCCAAACCAAGAATTGCAAACCCAAAGCAAACTTAATTCTACCTGTTGAGAGCCAAGACCTGCCCTGGGGGAACTTGCAAACCCTCCTTATGTGCCTGTTGTGCAATCATTGAGCTGTGAAGGTGTTCCATCTGCAGTTACCTGAGGAGAAATCCAGGTGGATCATCCACCTGTGCAAAGGGCAGGTCAGACCCTTGTGAATCTGAAAAGTAGAGAAAGATCTGATGTGCTTCAGCTCTGTTTCATATCATGTAGAACTGCCTGTATAAAGCAATAGTCTCCTCATGGTTATTTATCAATAGTTAGGGCTAGAAGAAAAATGAGCTCTGTTGAATTAACAATGTGTCATAAATATCATGTGGCATTAGTTGATATTACACAGTGAAAAATGAAGGGTGTGTGACTGATATAAGCGTTCTATAAGGAACAGGTGTTTTGAATGAAATTCATATTGGCATAAGCACCTCCTATTAACATGGTTCAAAGACAGCACAAGTTATTATGTATATTTGGGCATCAGCTGGAGCTTGAAATTGCAGTTGTGCTGAAGACACGGTCTCATTTCTGTTTCAGAAACTTTTGCTTCAGAATTACAGATTTTAGAAGCTCAGGAGATACACACTACCAGGCAAATGTACTACTTTAGTTTTCTATCTATGCATTTCTTAACTATTGTTTAAATAGTTATAATAAATAATAAATGATCTATTACCATCCAAATTTGTATCTAGGTAAAGGATGAAAGGTGGTTCCTAAATTCTCTTGTTCTGATACCCTAATTTAGAGGACCCTTGGAATTTAAAATCAGGCTGTGAAATCCTTGGAGTGTGTAGTCACTGATATGGTTATTAGAACAAAACAGAAACATAGCCTACTCTAAAACTATGCCTTTTTTAAAAAAGTTATTATTAGTAGTAGTTTTCATTTTGGATTAATGTTAAGCATGGCAGAAAATGCAGGTATAATTCTTGTTCTTTATCTGCCCCTACACCGAGAGTCATCTTTGCCCTCCTTCTGTCTTTTATAGTTTACACTCCTTTATTTCTTCCACACTTTAAGAGTTATAAACATCCCCTGAGAGTTGCTGACCAATGAGTGTCCTCTGTTTTGTGCACGTATGTTTTTGCATCCCTGCAAAAAAACCTAAAACAAAACAAAAAACCACATACACACACAAACCTCCAAAACCCTGAGTGAACAATTACAAAGTTGTCTGCTTTTATCAGCTAGGCCCTAAGGCTCCATTACAAAACCTCACTATTCCTCCCAGGTACAGCTCCTCAGAATAACATGAGCTCTCAGACTCCAGTTCCTCCCAGTACCTGGGCAAAGCAGCTGTGCAAGGACTGCAATCCTGTAATCTCACAAATGCCTTTCTTTGGACATTCTGTGGATGCTTTTCTCATTCAAGCACAAATATATCTTATACAGTGGCATTACTTTCCCACGTATGCCACAAATAACTTACTCATTGAGATCAATTTTGCATGCTTAATGTCTGCAGCATGCTGATGATTCATTGAGTCCTCCAACCTGTTGTTGTTGCCTCTGCAGCTGCCTTCTTTGTTCTTATATTTATCCCAAATTCCTGTCAGCAGACGCAGCAGTCTCTGTCCTAGCTGTCCCATCCTCCTATTGGCTCTGCCAGAGATGGCAGGGCTGTGTTTGATGCTGAATGCTGTCACTACAGGCTGGCTTCCTGGCTCAGCCATAGCCCTGGCTCACCTGGTGATCCAGGCTCCCAGCGGAGCTTGTTGTCCTGCCCGGGCACAGCAGGGCAGGCCCTCCCTGACAAGAGCCCTGCTGTCCCAGCATCCCCTCTGGCTCCCTGCCCTTCAGGGAGCAGCTGCCTGGTGCTCTGTCCTGGCTGCCATCTGGGATTGCCCTGAGCCCTGAGGTGAGCTTCCTGAGGGAGCCCAGCCTGTGGCTGTCCAGGGCCTCCCCCTATAAGCTCCCCCCAGCTCTGGTCTCCCACTGCCCTGATCCCCCACCCGAACTTCTCATGGGACCTTCCTGCAGCCCTGGCTGTGGTGGTGTGTGCCCCCAGGGGCAGCCTGCTCCCTTTCCAGCCCCTCCTGGGCAGCCTGGTGACATTCCCTCCAAATCTCTTCTGCAGTGCCCCTTTCCTCAGCTGCTGCACCTGGCTCCATTCCCCACAGACAGCCCATGGATACCCTACAGCCATGGTTCTGTTCCACAGCAAGGGATGAACATGCCAAGGAGGGGAGGATGCCACTGAGGCCCTGCAGCTCTGCTAAGCTTTAGCGGCCGTAAGCAGCCTCACCAGGGCCCAGGATCCAGACAAAGTGAGGTTTCTGTGCCTTCTGCACCCACCTGGGTGAAGTCAGAGGAACACTGCTTTCCAGCTCAGCCCTTGCGCTTGGCCACTGTCTTTCTGGCTTGACCATGGCTCTGCCATGACACTGACTGAGGATCTGGACTCTGGTGGAGGCTGGCTGCAATGGCGGGGCCTGCCCTGCTCCCCTTGGGAGTTCCTGGGGTGGGTCCCTTGCCCCACTGGCTGGTGTTGCCATGCACGGATCCCTGCCCCTTGGGGAGCAGTCAGCTCTTGCTGATCCCTAAAAATTTTTAAGCACCAGCCTTGCTTTTCTTTTGTTGTCTTCTTGCCCCATGTTCAGCAGAGAAGTCCTTCTCCACAAGGAAGACTCTGACACTGGATTTTGTTCTTAAGCATTATGTTACTGTTCTCAGGCATTTTTCCAACATACCCAAGTTCAGGAATCACTTCCTCCATGGGATTTGGTTTAACTCTGGCAGTTTAGAAATAAAATCCTCAGTATGCTTCAGGGAAGTTAACAGCTACTAATGGGAGATCTTCAGCCTGGCTGTCATTTCGACTGTGTTTCTGTTACTGAGTTTGCTGTTTGCACTTTCCTAACACTGTTATCAGTGAGTCTAGAAGTCTTTTAAAACTTGGCTAAATGGCAGTTTCTTCGTTTCTGTTGCTGAAAATAGAGACAACTGGTCTCTGTGCTTTTTATTTCTGTTCAGTCTATTTGGGCGTTTGTGTCCTACTAACACTATAAATAGAAGAGAAAACTACTTTTTCATTCTGTGACCAAGTGTATTTCACAAAGTTATAAGGATTTTAAATAGAAGTATCTATTATTAATTTACTTCAATGATCTTACTTTCCCTTAAGTAGTTGTAAAAGAGATATTTAATTTTTTTATTATTAAAAGATATAAAATTTTTAGTGATTTGTTCCCAAATCCTGCTTTCTATAGGCTTATGATGTTTTGATTTGCCTTTTCAGGTCCTATCTCTCGCTGAAATACTGTGGCCATGTGTGCTGTTCTTGATTCTAGCTGCAATCCGCTTCCAGGAGCCCCCAAAATACAAGGAAAACTGTATGTTTTGTTTCACTTGTGTTCTATTTTGGTTGCCTCTACTTGTAAAAAGATTTAGCAAATACTAATGATATCCTAAAATGGGGGACTTAAATGTAGTGGAGTCACTGGAAAGAGTCCTAAAGTGGGGTTCAATCTTGTCTAGCTGTGGACCTGAGCAAGCTGTTTTTAGGTGGGAGAGATACAAAGTTTAAGCTCTGATTTTTCAGAACAGTTTTAGAGATCAATTTTGGATATAAGGTGGATTACTTGGGTTTTAGTTGTATTTATTTCTTTCAATTGAGTAATGGATTTTAGATGACTGGTTCAGAGGTAGATAATTCTCCAGTAGATATTAACAATTAGACAAGATAAATCATCTTTAGCTACATTAAAAATCAATTTGGTAAAACAATTCTAGATCTGTACAGTGAAATGGCTGGAGAGAACATAGCCTGTATGTTCTTTATGGAGAGATGTGGATAATTCCAGAGGTGTGGAAAAGCTGCTGTTTAGACCGTCTTGATGGATATATGTTCAGACATTGCTGAATACCAGTTCCTTCATCTTATGAAAGCCTGTGAGAAGATACTGTTTTGTGAAGAAGTCTATATTCTTTTCCAAGTCACACATGATTTTGGGCTAGCAAGTACCTGATATTGCAATAGTGTTACTACCAGGAAATTCAGCTTTTCAAAGATCGCTCTTAAATGTCATATATACCCTGTTGTCACAGTCTGACATAGAGGTTACTCTGTGGTTTCTGTGGTGACAGAGTTTTTCTTAAATGGGACACCTACCATTGATACAACTTCATCACTCAGGTGACAAAGATGCTATTTAGGAGAAGGGAACACAGTGTGGTGGTACAGTCTGCAACTGCCATGTCACTGGCCTTGATTCTGCCTCTGCTTGGTTTTAGGTTACTTAGAAGCTCGTGATTTACCAGGTCGGGGCCTTTATCCTTTCATGCGAACCCTTTTCTGTAACGTTGGTTCAAGATGCAAGAATACTAGTTACAGAGCACAGGAAAACAACCACTTTCGGTAAGTTACATGAATTCGACAGAGTTGTAGGTATCACAGTGCGTCCTTTTCTGCAGCAAAGGTTGTTCCCGCCTCATAGACAGGGAAAATAGGAACATTGTTACTCTGTGCTAAAAATTTCCTTCAGTGTCTTAATGCAAAAGATGTGAGGCGTTAGATGGTCTTACTGAATAATGAACACTGTTTTGGGGTAAAATTGTAGCGGTACCTTGTCATATTCTTGCCCTTCACTGCTGCCGTAGGAAAGCGTACTTTTATCCTTCCTTAGAAAGTCCTTTATTACATGAGCACCAAAAGTATATCATATGTGGATTTAAACTTTGGATAGTTTGGGAGCATACATGGTGGGAGAAGTGAACACAGAAAAGCAAAACAAGGACAACTTTCAAGCAATACTCACAAAGAACCAAAAAGGAACAGCAGAAGCTCTGTAATAAAAAAGAACTTGAAAAAAGTTATCCATATCCTCGAACGAGGATCCCAGAATGCAGAAAAAAAAAGAAATTAATTTGAATTTGGAATTTTTCTTTAAGAAGAAATTTATTCAGTGATTTTATTCACTTCAGAAATGTCGAAAAACATTAAAATACAAAGACATTTAGGCAAATTTTCTGAAGGATGTAGTCACAAACAAACTTTTAAAATATATAACAATAAAGTTAATTTAGGGTGAGCTAATCAGAATATGTGCATTTTTATATGTATATTATTCTTAGAAAATTGAGAATATCTGCCAAAAGATCTTGGAGGTCTGAGCCAGGTAAGCATGTGAGACCATTAAATATTTATGGTTTAATATTGTAGAGGTTTATGGGTAGCAATAAATTCAGCATGCAGCAAGTTGGAAAGCTTCAGTATCACAGTAATAGGCCATAATACTTATAGGTTGATCTCAATGATGTGTTCTAGTTATTTGTTTATGTAGAGAACTGTTGATTTAGCATAAGACTGTGCAAAATAAATCCTGCTTATGGGCAAACACCTTTTGCATAAAGCAATAATTTGTTAGTAGAATTGAAATCTTAACAGTTTAAGCCACAAATCACCATTAGTCAAGATGTGTTACTACACAAAATACTTTCGGACAGAAATACCAGTGTTATGGTAATACCCCTTGCCAAAAATTTTCCTAATAATAATAGTAATACATTTAAAATTGTTACACGACCACTAGTTTCTAGTTCTTTCCCTGGGGTTATGCTCACCTTTCCACTGCAGCTCTGGATCATAATGTCGGTGGCCGCAGCTGGGTGGTGATGTGGTTGTTACGGCAAGTCTGTAGCCCTTTGCTTGGAGGAATGTGGTGTTGATGGTTTCTTTTTCCCTCTAGGGTGTATTTGGGGTCACTTATGTTTTCTGATGTGCTTTTATACCTTGCTTGTTCTCCATTTGTTTTCATCTCTATGATACATCTAAATTTATGTGGTACACCTGAATGTATGGTATCTTTTACATTTGTTAGCTACCTTGGCTTTTTTAACTTCATAAGTATAAATTTGTGTTGTCCAGTTACAGTTCTGCATTTTAAATGAACACTGGTGAATTGTTTATAGTCATGGGGTTCTCAGAACCAGCCTGTGCCCCTTTTCTTATCATCCCAGACTTGTATTCCAGTACAGTGCATCCCATGTCCCCGCTTCTCAAGGCGTTTGCTATTATACTGAGCCTGTGTTCTTCTGCACTGTTTTGTTAATCATAAATATCTCATTCTGCACTAAATGGTCACTTGTTACTTCTATCTGTGTAAAACTATAGTGGCACTATACAATGACGAATGAAAGTAAAGCAAATAGCCGTAGTCATATGGCCAGAAAAAAAAACAAAAACAAAAGGTAAAACTAATCCAAGTCAAAAACAAAACTGAAGGCTTATTAAGACAAGTTTAGACAAAGCAAAGGTGGCAAAACTCTGTGCTATGGTCTTGCAAACTCAGTACTAAGCCTAGAGCCTGTTACTTGTAGTGGCAGCACTATATTACTGGGTTATGGAGTTACAAAAATTGTTGGCTTTTTAAAAAATAGTTTCTTGAAAGGATACTTTTTATTTATATCAGTGGTCCAGATGCCATCTAAGTGTGTTAAACCTCTGGAAACTGTGAACTATATTGACTGCTCTGCATGATTATTTACACTGCTTTGACTGAACTGCCCAAATTATATTTCAGCTCAAAAGAGAAGCAGGAAAGAATTTCCTGGGGGCAGTCTTAGACCTACTTAAGAATTTGGGAAATTACTCAGTGGCTTTCAATTTTTCAGCTGAAAAATAAAATGCATGCATGTATCCATATTTATACACTCAATAAGCTACACTGAGTAGCATATAGCCTAGGTAAGGAAAAAGGCTAAAAAGGTAGGATGAAGTTCATTCTGAGGTCAGTCTGTTCCACCAGGTCCATCAGTATAAATTAAATCAACCTCAGGGCTGCTCTGACTTATGCTGGCTGCCGACAGCCTTAGGAAAACAGACTGTCAGCTTGATCAGCCGAATCCTACAATGCCTCTGTTGACTGGAAAGATGGGATGGCATAGAAACAGTAATATCAATTATCTTCCCTTTGAGGATTTCTATCAAACAATAAATTTTATATAGGACCTTTTTTGTGTCAACAATGTTGTGTTTATTAAGGGTAAATCAGACTGTGCATAGTTTGCGTGGACGCTTAAGCCATTTGTTTTCACAATGTGTACCACATTGGTGCTATCAATTTGAAATGCAGTAGTTGTCTTTGGGAGAAAGTAGTTCTGTGACTACTGTTGGAACCTCCAAGGAAGCCATAAACCACCAAAATAACTATTTGTCAGTGAGAAACCTGAGCAGGGCTGCTCCAAGAGGGTGGCTGAGGCCAGGGGTGAAAGTCATCGTGGTGCAGGCCATGCCCTCATTGTGCCTTCAAGAAACAGCCTGTGATGTGGTGAAAAGATGAGCCAGGTGAAGGCTACAACTACCTCATTAACTTTGATTTGCAGAAAGTTCTGCCACCTCCTCTGATACCTCAGAAGGCATCCATTTTTCAACAGTTCCGTGGCTTTGCTCTTTGCTCCTCTCTTAAGCCGCTGAAAAGGCTGCTGACTGGCAGCTCACCGATGTGATTCCCTAGCTTGATACATCCAGTGGTACCTCAGAGCAGAGGAGTAAGGAACTATTAGGAGCTGTCATGGCAAAGGACTTTTTTCCCCTGCTCTTTCCAGAATGTTCGACTCCCCACCTCATCTTAGTGGAGCACAGCATAAAACGGAGAAAATGCAAATAAGATAAAAGCCATGCAGCACAGAATCCTATGGCTGTACACCCACATTTCTGTGCATGTGCATGGAAACATAATGTCTTCCTAGTACTCTGAATTCCACTGCAAATCTTGAGGAATGTGGTGGGGCTTTGTCCCTGCATCAAGAACTCCTAGATCTATGTTAGACTTCTCAATACCCAAAAGAAGATTAAGCTCATGCTTTCTCAGACTTAGAAGTACAAAGATCATGAAAACAAGACTCTAAAATATTATTTCTAAGCAATCTAGAATTAATTTTATTTCTCTTTATTTAACTACAAGTAGCAGCAGCCTGAGCAGGCTCACCCAGCAGGTGTGGTGGAGCCCTGGGTCTGTCTCTGGCTCTTCTGCTGGATGGGCCACTCATAACTATATGGTAGCTCTATCTCTTTTTGCACCAGACTGGGCTCCTGGGCTCATCCTGCTGTGTTGGGGCTGTCTCTGGAGTCTGTAACACTCCCAGGTCTGCCTGCTGGCTGCAATCCTGGGGAAGGGTGCCCTGTTGGTGAGGGCATGAACTCTTCTAGAGTTGCCTCAGCTTGGCCCCCCATCCTGAAGCAGCCCTGCTTACACCAGTCCCTTTCTTCTTACTGGTCTAAAACTTTAATTTGATCAATACCCAGTCTTCTGTGGTTCTTCAGTGGAGTAGCATTAGAAGACCTCATGTACGAGAACCAGTGTGGGAAAACAAAATCAAGGAAAGTCTAAGCATCAGTGATAGTATTCACGTAAGACTTGCTTAAAGGGTCAGATTTTTACTTAATGATGTGTATCTTCCAATGAGAAAATAAATAATTCTGCAAGATAGCTGTATGTCTGCAGCAACTTATTAGAATAGTAGCTCTATGTGGTCTGGGCCAGCTTTTGTAGTCTTGCGCTGTGTAACTGCAAAACAGAAACAGAAGAAAATTTTGTGATCTTTCTTAAAGACTGTCAGAGAGTTAGGGAGAAAAGGAAACTTAAACATGAATTTTCTCTGTTTTATAGCCAATTAAGAAGAACACTTTTTTTTTGTTTCTTTATATATTTTTGTCCACTGCATTTTACAAAGGTTGTAACTGTATGCAACATGGAGGGGAAAGATCTTTCTGTGACAGACATGCAGTTTGTCATTGTCCAGCGTGTGTATTGGTGTTGATGGAGATGTCATGTCTCCAGGCTGTTCTGAGATGGTGCAGAATGGCACAGCTGGGGCTTTGCAATTTGAGAGGAATTTTTAATGTGGTGACAGGGATGAGGTTGAGACAAGAGTTTGCTGAGAGGCTTATGAAAATCATCAGTCTAAATGGCATTTCATATCATAGCTGAGATTTCAGATAATCTCTGAAAAGTTCTTATTGTCATCCTGAGTAACTTAGTAATTTGGACAGAATTAGCATTTCTGAGTCATGGCTTTTGGAAATGACAGTTGCTCTTACATGCTCAAAGAGATTGCAGAGTCTTTTTGCTCTTTTGCAGAATTTTGTCATGTTCAAAACTTGTACCAATGTATGTCTTTAGTTTGATTTCTGTACTCATGAAATTTGCGGAAATGCACAATTAAGGGACGAGTTAGAATGGACGATAACGAAATTATATATATACACACACATTTTCTCCTAACATCTCACTTCTAACTATGTATGTCCTCTTATACAAATTACGGGCTTCCTCCTTTTGTTCTTTTTGTCATCCCTTGCTTCTCCTCTTTATCATTCCTAGCAACTGCTGCTAGGAACTTCCTGGGAACTGCTGCTTGACTTCCTTTACACATGGACACACAAGGGAGTAAATGTCGCCTTCTGCTCCAGAAAGCACACATTGAAGACTCTTTGGGAGAGCAGCAGTACAACAATTAAGTATTTTTGTTGACACAGTCTCTGAAAATTGTTTGCCTTGACAGCCCCTGCATCTGGTCTTGAAGTCTAATTTCTTACCTTTCTGGCAAGATGGTGAAATAAAAATCTCTGTAATATTCTCATCTGTTTCATAAAACTGAGCCTGATAACCGATATCATGCCCTTTGCCAATTCCCCTTCCAAAGGAGTTGTGGTCATCTCCAAGGGTAACCAGAGGAAGAGCTGTGGATGACTGCAAAAGAGGGGCATGGCAGCTGCTGACATCGCTGCTGCCCTGTAAATCCCCATGAAGCTAATAGCTCACTAACAGCTGCTCTTGTCCTGCTGAGGGGCTTGTGCTTGGGAGTGTGGTGTTTCGATGGGTCTTTTAGCCTGCACGTCCTCTTCTGTAATAGCCGGTTCTTATGCCTGGGGTTTGGTCCTTCTGCCATACCCTAGATATCTACAGCCCCCTACTGTTTCCTAGATCCCTCTCCACTTTCACCATCAACTTGCTTTTCCCTGCATTTCACCCTGTAACTCGTCAGAGCCACCAAGTGCTGCCACCTGTTTTTTTTCATGTTCCTAGACTGTGTATCTTCCTCAGTCTGATTTCCTCTGCCCCATGTACTCCATGGGACCTCTCACAGGGCAGTAGCTTGTTTTGCTAGTCCTCAAGCCTGGGAACACCGAAAGGACAGCCCAGCTGACTGTCGGTTCAGCCGGTGTGTCTGTTGTGTTCTGCTATGTCTCAAACAGGTGGCTAAAGCACATAAAATTAGATGCCAAGAGGATGGGGTTTTTTGTTTCCCTGATCTTTATCAAACCAAGAATTGCAGATCCAATGTGCAGCAGAGTCAGTGATTGAAGAAGGGAGGTGGGGGAAGGGAGTTTTTAACTCCCCTGTCACTGCTGCTGAAAGGGAGGCCGGCAGCACCAGCAACCCTGGAGACAGCACTGAGTTCAGCTGTGTGTTCCTATGTAAGGTGGCCTTTTCCCCCCAGAGCATTGTTGTTTGCAATGCTTCTAAAACAGGGAGATTTGTAGATAGGGATACAAGGCTTGTGTCTAGCTTGGAGGGAGAACAATGTGGTTTGAAATACTGCTGTTATGCTTCACTTCTCTGAATACTTTATTTTAGATGACCTTGTTAAGAGAGTTTAGTTGTCAATTTTAAGTTCAGCAAGTATAAAAAACCCACACAAACAGACTGCAACACACCTCCTCCTGCCCCAAACCCCACAAAAAAACCTCAACCAAAACTTGTGGAAAATTCTGTGGAAACTGAGCTAGAGTTCTGGTTTTTTAAAGTTCTGACTGGTGGTTGTTGTTATTCTGATCAAGTGCTGGCCACCTGCTCATGCTCAAAAAGTAGAGTGGTAGGAAATTTTCAGTATACAGTTAATGTTCCAGCTCTTTGCTAAACATCAGTGTTCTTAACTGTCTAAAATTTCAGGCAGTGGGATTGTTCGTAATATTGGAATTTATATGGTAGTTTTTGAAAGCAATAGCTAAAGTGCAGCTTTTAATCACCATAACAGCCACTTTCTGAACTGAAGAAATCTGCTTTTTAAAACTCAATTTAAAAGGGAAAAAAATGTAGTAAAGAATTGTTCTGCCTTTAATCCACTGAAATTTGAGGATGCTGAAACTATTTTCCAAAACCCTACTGGCTGTCAGTCAAGTTGGGATAAAAATAAGCTGTACTGAAACAATCAAGAACTTGATTGTTTTAAGATTAATTTTTCTTTGTATTCCTTAGTCTAAAGTTACAGACACTTCTGTGGGTGTCTGATCAAATGAAGATCAAGAAAAGAAAGAAAGAGAAATGAGAGAATCAGAAAGTTGTTGCTGATAGTTTGCTTTGGTTTGTGAATCTATCTCATTAGGCTTTTCTTTCAGTAAGTAAAAGTTGTGCTGAAAGCAAATGTTGACATACAAGCTTTACAAGAAAGGAATGTAAGTCATTATTATATTTTTGTAAGTGGAGTAGGACAAGAGGCAATGGGCAGAAACTGAGGCACAAGAAGTTCCACCTGAATATGAGGAAGAACTCTTTTACTCTGTGGGTAATCAAGTGCTGGAGCAGACTGCCCAGAGATGCTGTGGAGTCTCCCTCACTGGAGATATTCACGAACTGACTGGACACAATCCTGTGCCATGTGCATGAGCAGGGAGGTTGGACCAGATGACCCACTGTGGTCCTTTCCAACCTTACCCATTCTGTGTAATAGTACTTCTAATGAAAAATAGCAATATTTTTGCTAGACAGGATTTAACTCTTGAAATTATTTGAATTTCCTATTAGAGAATACAGAATTCAACTCCCTAGTAAGTGGCTAAATATAATTATTCCATTGTTTATGGTGTCTTAGGACAGTCTAAGTAATTTTGTCCCGTAAAGAGGTGTTTAAATGACTCTGACGTCTGATTTCATTTGAAAGTATTGTTAGAAAGTTGTTGTGCTATGAAGTTAGCCACCAGATAGTAGTGTGGCAGAGATAACATTTACCAGGACTATGGCTGTAAGCTAAAATCAGGGAAAAGCCAACAGTGAGAATAAGATACTGTTTTTATAGCTTGCTGTATATATTTGAAAAAAAACAAATTGTTGTCTTAGATGCAATAGGAAAGCTTGAACTTTCTCATCAGAGAACCATCACCTGGAAGCGTGACAAACTAGAGAAGAAAAGTTGAGCGTGTTCAGAAACATTAAAGACTTGTTTGTATGTGTCTGTCCTTGGCTGCTGTCAGAATTGGATTACTGGCATAAGTGAGCTCAGCAATTTTTCATTGCCCTCTTTCCTGAGGTTTTGAGACTCACTACAGCAACTTGCATGCTAATGAATCAAACTAAATAGAAGTTGTATAAATGCATAAGAGTTTAAAAAATCAGAATACTGCTGTGATTGTATACACATTTATCAGCTACTTGCTTTCAGTTTGTGATTATCTCACCTATCCCTCTTCTTTCTGTCAAAAACTACTGCAAGCACTCAAAGTGGTCCAGAGAAAGTCACTGGACCTGATCTAGACTTCATGAGAGAGATAGAAGAACTTGCAAAGGAATTTATTGATACTACAGAGAAAACCATGGCTTTAGAAAAACTGTGGGAAGCAAACTCAAGGTTTTCAGGTAAGGTGTAATCCTTCTAAAAATTAATTTCTTTTCCTATCAGGTAAACTGTCAAAAAAAAAAAAAGAATACTGTTATATTAAAAATAAAATTAGCAAACTAATTAGCTGGTCTGAACCCCCCCACACTTTTATCATTGACATAATTGTGGTCATCAAAATTATCAGAAAAAAAAAGTTAACTTTCTAAAATTGTGCCCTTGTACTACTTGAAAGTTAAGAAAATAGTGTGAGGGGAAAGGCTTAAAAATAAGGATTAATAATCCGAGTACAAGGTTACTTGGTCTAACTGTATTGAAAAGTAGTTTATTAGGCTATATTTCTATTATACTAAATAGTATAGGGATGGAGAACCTCAGTAGCTCTCACCTGGTGATCCTCGGTGACCTTCAGTCTTGTATTGAAACAGTGAAACTGGAAATACCAGGGTACGATGCTCTTGTTCTATTCCCACCCATACTGTGCAGCATCGCTGCTGTAGCAGGCGGGCATTTAAGGCCCAACACTATCTTGCCTTTCTGGCTGGTTTTCAAGCAGTTAGATTTAGGTGAAATGGTAATTTTCATGCCTGGCTGTCTGGCAGCTAGTACATCCACCTAGAGCTGATGTGACGATTTCGTCTCACTGAAAAGTGAATGGTAAGCAATGTCTTTTAAATTGTTTTTGTGATAATAGTATAAGTATTGGGAAGCACAGAAAATCCAATGGATCACTACCTTTCTGGGATATTAGTTGCTTCACATGCCTTTACTTCTGTAGAAATACCCTTTTTGCACTGCTTGCTGTTGCTTATAATATTGATTCTTCTGAAGTTAATAATGCCTCTCTGTAAAGGAAAATATTTGATTTTACAGGACTCCATAACATCACCACTTTTCTTTCTGTAAGTATTTTTACAATCTATTTCTAAATTACAGTTCTGGGTTTTGAGGTATCTTTATTATAATGGTTAGAAATTTGTGTCCTGTCAAATTTAAGTAAACTATCCTTAAAAGAAATTGACATATGGCTGAAGGAAACAATAACATCTTGAAATTTGATAGAGGTTTGGTGGATTCTAAATTACTGGTTTAAGCCAGTCTAGGTTGTTAGTAGCTAAAATCCACAACTATTTGAAGACTAACCATTCATTAGGAGCAATTTAAAAGTGCATTTGCCAGACCATGTACAGCTGTATAAAATAATTTTACAAAATGTCTTGCAAGGAACTCTTATCCTAAATAAGAAACATTATTATTTAAGAAACAAACAAGCAAAACCAACCAAAAAAAGCACAACAATAGAAATCCAACCCAAAACGTAAAAAAGGACTGAGTGAGATTGAAGAGATGAGGCTCTTGCTTGGATGGGATTACTTTGAATTCAGGTTTGTGATCCAATAAATAGGGCAAGCAGACTCAAGCTGGGGATGAAGAAGGAGAGACGTAGCATAATTCCTTCCAGAATCTCTTTGGCAGTTAATGTGAAATGAATTTGGTCTTTGTGCTGTCCCTAATGCATTAGGCCTTCACCCTTGCATTCTCAACAACTAAAGGAAGGCTGAATGGACGCTGTAATAGATCTTCATTACTGTCAATTGTCTACCTTTTTGTAGACCACTGGTTTCCTTTAAAAATATTTTAAATTTTTTTTCCCATATTTAATTGACTATAACAGCTACTTCATGAAACCTGGATTTCCAGTTTATGACTTGAAATTAGATGGCATTTTTATAGTAACATTTTTAATTGCTCATAAGATACTTGACTGAAAGGAGACATATCAATATCAAATTTCATTTTGGGAATATAAAACAGAGAGCATGTATTCCTCAACATTAAGAAAATATTTAGTTAACAGCAGCCAATCACTACTAGTAACAGAGTTTGTATGCACAAGCTTCTTTTTTGTATAAACTATGTTCATGCCACCATTATCCAAATAAGCCCTATTGAAATATTAATTTAGATAAGCAAAGACATCATAGTAAACAAGTGTGATAAACCCTGTTTTGCAGAGCCATCTTATTGTGTAGTCCTATAAAAGAAGGATTTTTATCTCAGTTAATCTTTAATTTTTATAAATCATTATTTGAGACCCCTGCAAACCCTGCAAGGATGGCTTGTCCTGGGCAGTCCCCCGGTCTTCATATCCTAGACTTAGAAATTCATTACAGGGCTAAAGAGTTCCTTGTGCTTGAGATCTAAAAGACAATCCTTCTCATTGGGGAAGAGTTACTTCTGAAAAGAAAGAGATTCCTTAGCTGTTCTCCCAGGTCCATTTTTCCATCAGAGCAAAGAAACACATTTGAAACATAGCTGCCATAAGTTCAAAGTACGACCAAAATGATGTGGTATATTACCAAAGCTAGAGGTATGTTTCCACTCAGGAAAAATATTTGAATGGTTTAAAATTCAAGAGGGTTGGGGAAATAACAGGCACTCGTTTTTTTGATTTTTTTTTCCTGTTAATGGAAGTGTTGCATGTAATTGTTTTTTTTTTTTTTTCACCTTAAGATGGATTTGAATGAAGCAGAGAAAATGATTTCTAGAGCAGAAAATCTGTACAAGCAACCATATTTCTGGAACTTTCTGCATTCACTCCCTCGTCTTGAACTGAACAGCTTTTTTACAGAAGATGAGTTAGCCTCCATAGCAGAGTTTCTAAAGATTATTCAAAAGTAAGTACTTCGACGTTCTTGAAGGTCCTCTGTTTTAAAATTTTATTGGCAATTCTTGTTCTTCTCACTGGCTACTTAATAAAATAAACAACTTCCAGCATCTGAGTATTCATGAGATAAAACAGGAACTTGATTGTAGGTTTATGGTTACTTCTTTTCTTCTTCAGCAACAGTATGCACAGACTACAGTAACCACTGACTGCTGTGCTGAGTGAAGTTATGAATCTGTAAATACAATCTCGGTAGAAAATTCTCTACCCTGAGCCTCTAGCATGGAGAGAGTGACAAGAGGACAAAAGTGAAGGGTGTTCACGGTTATGATGTTTGTCTTCCCATGTAACTGCTAGGCATGTGGAGACCCTGATTCCCAGAAAACATCTGGCTGTTGATGAAAAGTGGAGAATGAATTTTTGGTTTTGTGTCACTTGCATGCACAGCTTTTGCATTACTTATTAAACTATTTCTAGGTTGACCCATGAGTCTTTATGCCTTCCTTTTATTTTCTTCCTGTCCTATGGGAGAAGGGAGTAAATGAACAGCTGTGTAGGTGCTTGGCTATGTGAGCGATTAATATAAGGCAACTCCGATGTTTACATATGGGTCTTTGTGCCTTGTTCATTTGGGGTTTTTTAAGACTCTGGTGCCCTTCAATGACCAAATTTTCCATCACTAATGCAATTTGGAAAGCAAGCCACAAACCCCAATGCTTACTTTGTGACTAGTTTTGTATTGCTATCTTACATTCTTATCTAAGGCAGGATTTAGCCAGCAGGAAGGTTCCTAAATTTGTATCTCCCATGTTCTGAGCTGCACCATGCTTGCTATGTCTCTCAGAGGTACATAGAAGAGACTTTTCACACTTATGTGACCATGTTATTTTTTTTCTTTTTTTTTTTTTCCTTTCTTGAATATGTTGGAAACTGCTGATCCACTCTGGAAAACTGGATTCTTATTTGCATAATGAGAAAGGATAAGTCTGTAGGAAATAACTGGTAAATTTGACATAAACTTTAAGCAGTAAATTACAGCTACAGCTACATTAACAAAGAATGTGTTTCACAAATAAGTTGACTGAGGCTGGAACTTGTAAGAAATTCACTAGATATACTTTTATCAATGCATTCTGTTATTGTGCTTTGTTTAACTTCTTGTGAGTATAAATGTTCTGTTGCTTTAAAAATACTTTTTGTTTCCTTGCAGATTGACTGGAAGTAAAATCTAAGTATTCTGTGCTGATCTTGCCTTGTTGTGGGGATAACTGGGAGACTGTGGTGGTTTTGCTCTTATTTTTCCTCACATACTAACATGTTTTCTCTCTCTCTCTCTTTTTTTTAGAGGACATTAGTCTCTTAGGAGACATTTCTTTGATGAAAGTTGAGAGAAACTCTAACTGTAAAATCTCAACTTGTGTTTTGTTCATGAAAAGTCTAATTTGATAAAACAACAGTGTTTTTTCAACAGTAAAAAAAGTGTTTCATTTTTCACTTGCTTGAAGGCCATCTCTTTCTAGCAAGTCCTTTCAGGATTTTGGTTGTATAGAGAGATTGATTTTTGTTTTATTTTTCTCTTTCAGTACCTTAGCATCATTGAAGGATTTAACAATGATGCCGTTAGGCCAAGATTTCTATGAAGTGGTGAAAATAGCACTGAATTTAACTGTTGCATCAGTACAAGATAGGAGCTTAGAAGGTAAGAAATTTGCTGAAGATTTTCTTTGAAGTATCTAGTTAGCATGCTGGGAATATGCAAAATTAGTAACTGTCAGATCCTCTGCTCAGTTTCTGGTGTCTAAGAACTGAATAGCTCATTTCTTTATTGATCTACTTTTAAAGTGCTAATAACTAAATTTTATCAGACTCTGGCAAGTGTTTGATAAACAAAGCACATTAGTCTAATACATCATGTTTAGAATGGCCTTTCAGTGGTGAATTTCAGAGAAAAAATAAATCAATACAAAGGACAATTTCTTTCATTTGATAGAGAGATAGCATCTTGTTTTGGACATGCATGTTAAGCATTATGACTGGCTTACTTTAAACTTCATTCTTCTGTTCTCATAACTTCTGCTCTCAGCTGAAGGGCTACATATCTCCATCTGCTGCTTCACTATGGGAGATGAGTTTAATTGGAGAAGGTAGGCTGGCCCCAGGACAACTCCTCAAGAAAAGGTCAGGAACAAGTTTCACTGGCAAACTGGAGCACACAATTAGATTCTAGGTGCAGCTGTGTTCTCAGCACTGAAGGTCAGGCTAAGAGTAATATGCTATCTAAATCCCACTTCACCTGCCAAAACAAAGGCTGAAGTGGTATAAGGGTGATGTGCTGGAGCCCTTGCACAGAGGATGAACTTGAATTCTCTGGGACTTCTGGTATTACCCTGGTGCTCTCCTTCTTGGCAAAGATTCATATCCAGTCCATACACATTTGCATGACTATGTGCAGTTTAGAATGGCACCATGCCGGGTCTGCTGGCAATCACTGTGCAAGGACATCTCACCATCATCATATCAACTATTGAAATACCATCAGATTAAGTGACCTTACCACTAGTGCAATCACGGATTTTATCCTAGTGAAATTGGTGTTCAGATACATGCTTTCTGCCCCCAAGCCACTGAAAAGCTGGGAACGTGGTACTTGAATCTCATCAAGTATGAATCATCAAGAAACAACATGAACAAAAAGAAGGAATTATGTAAATATAAGGTTTCCTTTCTTTCAGGTTTTCAATACAATCTTTCTTTTGGAGATGTTTTGTGGAATCCACTTGCGGTGAAAGCAGAACTTGAATCCAGGTTTGGTTTTGACAGTCCTCATGTTGAGAAGCTGCTAAGTTATACAGCACAATTAACAAAGGTAAATTGGTTGAAAATTTTGGTGTCTTCTCTTTAATATTTTGTTTTATTTGTACCCTAAAGGGGTTTTACGTGCCTTTCAGAAACTGTGGTCGTATCTTAGATTTGTGAAGCAGCTACAAGACTGTTAAGTATTCTGGCTTCATTCCCATCAAAAGAAATGTATTTAGCTTCAGCTGAAATTTTTGCACATGAAGATGCTGATAGGTCTAGTTGTTTACATTAATTAATTTATACTTCTCTAAAGTCACAGCTGAGTATGGCAGAGTCCCAGGTTTATTACCCAATCCTGTAGAGAATTCTGAGGGTTGCTCCACTAAGCTTTCAAACCAAATTCTAGATTTGAATCTACCAGGATTACCTTGGCTAGTTGCATTTTTCATCTGGTTTGCTGAACAAAGAATACCTGTGTCTTCTGTGTGTAAATTAAAGCATATCAAAAATCTTTTCTTCTCAGTTGTGCAGTCTTGATATGAATATACTTGACTGAATTGTCTCAGTGGGGCTTAATCAAGAAGCTTTATCTGCTTATTGCTCAGTGGACCTTAATCAAATATACTGGTTGCGTATCAACTTAGAAGAAAATCTCTTTCCTCAGAGAGGAGTTTCTAACCTATCTTCTAGACTAAAGTGAACTGTTGTGGTAGTCTGGTTTTTGAACTGCAGAAATCTTGAAACTTCTTTTGCAATTCTACTTAAGTCCGCAGTTTTTTCTAGTAAAACATGTTAATATTTATGTGAAATCTGTTTGTTCTTTGCAAGATAGAGCTTAGAGTTATATTCCAAAAGAGCTTATTGTAAAAATAGTAGATTTAAACAAAAGAATAAATTATAAAAATTCCTTGACTTTTGAATGGCCTTTAAATGAAATATCAGTAATGGTTTATTTGATCAACTGAACTGAATTCAACTGCAGCTTGGTAGCCATGATTGACTGTGAAATTCCAGGCTACTCACTTACTAGCTATTTAAGCTAATATCTTAATATTTTGTCCTTGTGTTAGAGCATTGAAGACCATCAAAAAGTATGAAGGGAAAGGTGGAAGTCTGTATAATGTCTGTTTTGAGCACTTCAATTCTGCATCTACTGCCCCATTTTGTTTGGTGTCAAAACATCCGTGAAAATTTTTATAAATTCTCTGGTCAAAATTGAAAGGAGTTAGGATGAAGTACCTCAGAATGACAATGATAATAATAATTAAAATGTATGGAACTATTTTTGTATGCTTTAATAATATTTATATGATTGGGAATAATAAATATTTCATCACAGAATTTAAAAATCAGTCCATGGGGAAAAAATTCTGCTCTCTTGGCCACTCTGTTGAAACACGCCAACCTCAATTTAAAACTACTCTGCTGCATGTAGTCTTTGGTTGAGGTGTATCGTTGTACTAAATGCTTTTTATATCCATAATTTTTATATTTGTAAAGTTGTTCCAATATAGTTATTCTACTGTCGGTGTACTGTATCGTGGTCAAGTTAGTTCAGCACCAGTCTGCAAATTACTGTAGAAGTAGCAACACTGGTGTAGCTACACGGTGAAAATTCCTTGCATATAAAAGTCCCCTCATTCTGCCTATTTTATGGGGCCACTGATATTTTGTACAACAATTTGCTGCATGTGGAGTACTTTGAAGTATATGCCTCCAGAATATGAGGGGGCTTTGTTCTCACTGAAGAAGGCTATGTGATATTCTTATTTTTGCTAGATAAGTAAACTGATAGCAGAGATAACACTCAGCAGCTCTCTTGAGATACTCATTAATTTCATATGTCCCTGCCAGATTCCCACAGGAGAGACACTGGAGCAGTTTGTATGCTCTGCTCTGTCCAGTGTGCCAGAAGATGAAGCAAACAAAGAGAATAATGGACAGGGCTGCATTTCTGCACGGCATGAGGCCAAACTGTATCTTGTTCATGCTGTCAGTAAGCTCAGACTTTATACACAGGTACATTTTAATAAGATAATAGATTGAATCTGTAATTTTTGCATGTAGGCTGTCAGCAGTAACTTAGTTAAAAGATCTGTTATTTTCATGAATTCTTATCATCTTGCTGATAAGATGAAGTAATCCTTATAAAGAATCATTACAGTGGAAGTATAATCTATCACCGTGTGTCCACTTAATCAAATTTTCTCATTAACTGAGATTCAGATTTGCAATCTTACAGGGAATATAGTGAAATATACTGCACTGCAGAGACCTGTCAGACGGAAGATCTGTCCCACCTGAGACTGAATGTTGGGCAAAACTAAAAGATGACTGGAGGTCTCCACTTATAATTAATGAATGATTAATTTATTTTTAATTCCCCTTGACTAGCTCTGGCAATAGCGGCAAAAGAAGGTTGAAAGAGATGAAAGCAAACCTCCACTACAGCATTCTGATCTAGCAGAACAGCTTGGCATACAGTCTCTATAATGACATGCGTGTAGTTGCATGGAGGAAAAGATAAAACACCCAGATGTTTCCTAAGGAAAACACCTAGTTGCCTTAACATTGATATTTGTTTTTATACTAAAATATGGGGCTTTTTTCCATCTCTTTGTGAGATGGACCCCAAAAAATGTTAGGGTTGCTGGCTTCCATTGTGTTGGCAGTATAGGCAGAATTCTGGTATAGGAAGCCTGAGACTGTGGAGGTCAGCTTTTGATTGGTTTCAGTCTCAGGCCATCTTTTTACAGTTCTTGGGTCTTTGGACAGGGACACCAATACATAGGAGGTTAGTTCTCTGTATGAACAAGCATTGCCAATTTGCAGGTCAGTCAAAACTGTACTGAAAATCAACCTTCGTAAGGTCAGTCATTTCAGAGTCTAGAGGGTTGTTAGGGAGAAATTTTACTGTCACTGTTAATTGTGTGATTTTTTTAAAAGACATGCAAATTCTGTGTACTGTATGAATAGGAAAGCTTTGACTCTGTAACTAGGTGTTCTATTTTGCATTCAATCTGCCAGATAATTGAGCAATGGCTTAGCAGCAGCAGTCTCCCTCAGAATCTCCTTTTGGAACTTAGAAGACTCATAGCTGATTTAGTATCTCAGTTTCTAGATGAAAGGGAAGCCAGGAAACTTTTTTCAGTCATAAATACCCTGATCCAGCAATGGAATGAGAAATCAGATGCCTACTTTTCAGAAGGATATACTGCATCTCATGATTGGTAAGTTATACTTATCTTTCTGCAACTTGTTTTATGAAGTTCAGATCAACCTGAATATTCATTTTCACATTGCATTTAATTAATTTCTGTTTTGTGGTGTTATTTTTTATTCTGCAATTCAAAACCTCATATACAGTCAAATAATTGTGCTGATGCTTACACATTCTGAAAAAAGAAATTAAGTCTGTGCTTCAGAGTATAGCTACTTACAGGTTCAGCAGAGGACCTGGCTACTACACGATCAGGACTCACAGGAATCAGCATTTGGGCATTTTGAATTAGGACCTGAATTCTTTATCTTGTTCTGCAAACAAAGTTTAATTCCCATAAAGAGTTGCTGTGACTCAGTAATGCTTCTTATGTACAGCAAGTCCAGTGCATCTGAAACATTTTGGATTTTTATTGTAGAAGTCAAACTCATGTTAATTGTGCAGAAGATCTTGTAGCAGAAGCCTGCTACAGAATTTTAAACACTTAGCATTAATTGTATGTATGTAGTTTCCAATCTCATCTAGGGCACCCTGAGGCTATGGTTTCTTTTGATGTTTTTAAACTTTTCTTACTATTCCAAGTTCTCCATTTGGTTTATCACTCAAGGCAAATGTAAGCAGTTTATATGAAGATATGGCTGTAAGTTCTATACTTAGAATGATACGTTTTGTCAAGCTATTAAAATATTCCTGATGCGGAAGGTTCTACAGAGGACTTGAGCTGTATATGAAAGGAGTTAACGTTTTTCAGAATTGGCAAGCCTCAAGAAAGGTATACAGCACAGCACAGGATCTGATACTTTCCTCTTTCTAAATGCACACTGGATGACTTGCATTGCTTCTGGGAGCTATAATGTTGGCCTCAATTTGCCATTGCTTGTAATAACTCTACTTGTTCATATAAAGTACTACCACTGGAGGACATATGATTCATGCTATACAAATCAACATCTGAGGATAAATCTGAAAGATACATTCCATTGTATACTGATAAGAGAGAGATTGCAGTCAAGTTATTCAATAATTTAGTAGTGCATTTTGGAATTTGGTTCTTATTTATAGAAGGAAACTGCTGTTGTAATGAAACTACAAAGTAGATGATATAGTGACTGCACAAGAAAAAAACCATATTTTTTCAGCAGTTTTACCTTTTTGTTTGCACTGCACAATGTTTTTGTGCTTTACCTCTTTGACTGCAGAGTCCTGAATCTGGAGAGAAAGAAAATATATTTAAGGATAAGGTATCTTTAACTTTGAGACCCTTGCATTGGAAGGCTGTTTTTCACTGTGCACCTCCTCTTGACCAATCTTACAGAGCTAGTAAATGGTTTTTCTTTTGATAAATACACAGACATAATGGAGATGTCCATTGGAGCATTCTAATTTTCACTATGATTTCATGTTTGGGGGGTTTTTTGGTAGGTATTAAAATAGCATTCTTCAGGTATCAGCCAGTCAGTAGGAATATTTTAGCATTCAATAATTATGGGAAAACAAAAATTCTTCAGAATTCATAGAAAATCAGAGGTTTTGATCAAATACATTGATATATTCCTTTCTGTAAAATAATTAGTCTGTGGAACATAAGAGCTTTGCTCTTTTCAGCAGCTGAAAATGTGACATACTCGAAGGTGTTTGACTCTTTGTGGCTCACAAGCTTGATTATAATTACTGGTAAATGCACATTTCCTTAACCTAACTGCCTACATTCAGGTTTTGATTTGAATGAAGTTGTGAGTTTTCAGTGAGTTTTTTTCACGTTTTTGAAAACCAAAGCAATTGTCAATTTGTGCTATTTCAGATTTTGTGGTGGTTAATTTGTGACTGCTATTTAAATTATATTTGGAATTTCTTCAAGTTAAATAAAGAGACCTAGATTCAAAAATTATAAATTATATATATAACCAATTCCTGTCTGTCTATTAGGTAACTAACAAGAAAAAAACTTATGATTAATTTTTCAGGACTTTGACATCTTTCAAAGAGTTTTTGAAGAGAGAAGAAAACTTAAGGATTTCTGGTGAAAAGGAAACAGATCATCTTTTTCGTCTTGTAGAAGTCATAGAAGAAATTATAATGTTTGATTTCTCAGCTTCTTCAAACCAGTCTCTAATTGAAAACGCCTTGAATAATATAATAATATGGATGAAAAATTTTACTCAGGGGGAGGAATCTGTCACCAGTTTCTCACTTGCAGTTGCTGAACTCCATAATGAGCTACAAAAAGAATTCCAGCCTCTTCAGAGTTTCTGGTCAAAAAAGAAGACAGAAGTTTTGTGGCATATAGTTGAAATTTTCTTCTCTGAACTTGGTTCTAGGCTTTCTCATATGAGTCAAGTGGAAGAGGAGGAGGTAATTGAGAACTTATCTAGAATTATATCTTCCATTGCAGAAAATAAAATCCATAGTAGAAGTATGGTGTCGCTACAAAATATCCTGACTGACTGGTCAGAGTTTAATGTTACTGCTTTGAACCATTTAAAACATTTAAGTGAAAACTTCCTAAGAAATCTCTATGAAGTTGGATCATTGTCTAGTGATCATGTCAATGTGTCTTTCACCACAATTCCTGGATTGAGTAATACCTCCTCTTTATTTCTCTCAAATGCAACTTTTATGTCTAAGATACAAGAATTAGGAGATATTGTGCATGATTTCCTCAAAAACATCCAAAAGTTAAACAATACTAATGTGGCCTCACTTGTTCCAATAATTTTCTCTCTGTATCAGAATGATGAGCTGGTCTTAAATATTCATAACAATAGCACTCTGTTAACATTTCTTTATGAGACTTCAAAAAATATGTTATCTTTTCAAGTATGGCATGATTTCCAAAATAAGGATCTAGTTTTTGATTTTCTGTCCGAAACTTTTGACCTTCTCTGGAACCTCACCAGTAAGTCTCTGTGTGAAAAGTTACTATTATTTTACAACTACACAGAGTTTCAGGCCCAGTTTGTTGCACAGAACGGAAAAAAAGAGATGCAAGTGGTCTATGGCACTCTGAGCAGCCTTAAAATTTTATTTATAGATGAAGAGCTCCAAACAGCGACCTTTTGTTATTTGGCTGAGTTTCTTGATATCTCTCAAGAATGCCTGGTCAATAATGGGTGCACTGATTTTTATCTAGCAAATATTACTTCTGCAGATCATTCAGCAGAGGTTTATGACTTACTTCTGCTTCCATTGGACAGTGTCCTGTCTAATCTAACAAACTTGGGAGATAACATCAGTGTGCCTTCTGCTTTGCACTGCACTTTTGCATGGCTTCAAATGTGGACAGAGATTTTTGAAGAAGCATCTAAAATCTTAAATTTGAATTCAACCTTTTTTGTGTGTCTAAGAAATGATTTGGCAAATCTCTCCCAAAGTCTTCTAAATGCAACTCATGACCAGCTATGCAATAATACAGCTATGGATATTCTTGAGTCTACAAGACAAGCAATGAAGATATTGAAAGTTGTATTTCAAGAAGGTGGCAATTTAAATGACTGGAAAGATTTTGAGGCTTTCCTTGCTAGTCTTCAAAATGTATTTAACAATGCATTTGATGTCACAAGCTTGCTTAAAGGCAACAGTTTAGAAAGTGTTTTAGAAATGATGGGAGTTGTGATAACTGAATTGCAGAAATCTATACTGAAGGTTGTTAATGGAGAGTTTTTGAATTCTTGGCTTGATATTTTCATCTCAGGAGAATCTGAGGGTGAAGATAGGGGTGTTGGTGTATTTTCCATTGGAAATTCCCTTTCTACTATTCTCAAGCTCTCACAAAAGGAACTTGAAATTATTCTTACTGAGATAAATGACACAACTGCTTTTTTTAAAAGTGTACCTCGAGACAAATATATAGTTTGTATCAGCATTTTCCAGAATATTACCAAATTAATTTTGAACAGTGGTCTGAAAAACGTAAGCTATTTGCAAACAAATTTTTCACCTCATCTTAATTCCTTTCTAAACTTCTATAGTACAGTGGATGAAGCAGAGGATTGTAACAGATGGATACATGGATTAAGTAATCTCAGTGAAAAATACAAGTCATCTTCCCACCTTGAAAGTGCAAAACATATTTTATTTCTTCTGCAATCTCTGGGAAACACTGAGACAGATGCTAAGCTAATGAATGTGATGGACTTTGTTAATTTCATTTTTAATTTGATACTTCCTGAATGTTCCCTATCCGGTTCTGATGTTATTTGTGTAAATGTTTATTTCAATGTCATAACACAACCTTTAAAATTTATTCTCCCTGATTTTTATGTAAAAGATGAAATTAGTAGACTTGAATTTATTTTTAGACTTTTAAATAAATCTGGGGGGCAAATGGAAATGGTTATCAGGGATTTAGTGGGGCGCTCATTGTATATGTCAAATAAGACCAATTTTAGTCAGTCAATCCATGGATTTAACAGTACTTCGAGAATGCTCCTTAATCCTTTTCATCGCATTCAGCGTTTATCAGTGGAACTTTTGTCAGAAATTCAAACTCTTCTGAAAAATAGAACTTCTGAAGTTGAAGAAAACAGCTCCTCTCATTCAGACATTGAGATTGAACCTTTCTTACATGAGAAAAATATCAATTTGGTGATGGAGTTCTTTCAAAATGTGATTAGAAAACTTGACTCAAACTTGCAGAGTGAACACAAAACATTTCCGCAGAAACTGATAGAAACAGCAGCTCTAAATATTGAACTGGTAAGAAAGGCACTTAAAATTTTCAAGTCTCTCACTTTTACTGACTTTCCATTAAGAGATGAAAAGGACTTTCTAAAGCATATGGTAGCCTTGGTGCAAAACATGAGAAACATGGATGTTGAGTTCCTGACAAGTAGATTCAAACAAGTCCAGAGGAATATAGATAGTTTCTTTAAAAATATCAAACCTTTTTATATTGAGAACTCTGAGTTAGGAACTTTAACAGACTGGTGGGATGCATTTGAGAACATTTCCTGTCATTTGAACCTGACTGGCTTATGGCAAATAACACAATTTTTTGAACAGGATGAACTCTATGATGTAGAAGATGTGTTCAACCTCTTCTTTGATGTCATCAGCCTTATGGAAAGATTAGCCCATGAAAACACTACAGAAGCACTACCTGAAATATATGCTTTCATACTGACTCAGGAAGAAAAAATGCCAATGTTTACTGATGAGGAGTTCTCTAATCAAGTAGAAGGTCTTCTAATGTTATTGGAGACACTGACAGACATATCTGACAAACCTGCAGAGGTCTCTGATTGTTTTTCTGCAGCATTCTGCTGGACTCTGACAACAACAGCACCTCAGAATGATCCCACTGTCAAACCTTGTGACTTTGTGCATAGCAATTCTACTCTTAGTTATAATGCAGTCATTGAAGTCATTAAGGAGCTTAAACTCATCACTCTGGAGGACAGTTTCTCTTGCTCTAGGGAAGACTTTCTGATGGATATTTCTCTCAATCTGACTTGCTTTTTTCATCAGATCAAAGAATGGAACTCTATTCTTTTGAAGTTTTCTGAGCTCCATCATGTAAATTGCTCAGTTCTCAAAGAGCTGCTAGATTTTTGGAACGACCTATCCCTTTATGCTGTGCCACTGCATGTGAATAATACATATACAATCAATTGTTCCTCCACACCAAAGAGCCAAGTAGCTTTACAAATCATTGAAATACTGGGCAGTGTTTCAGTGGTAGAAATGGAGATGGCCAAAGATCTTCTGGAACATCTTTATAGTGGCCTAAGTTGGAACAGACATTCAAGAACATCACTTAAGGGTGTTCTTACTAATGTTAAGAATATGACCAGTGACGTTTCTCGACTCCTGAATACAGATGCTGTCATTTCTTTTCTTTCTGTAATTCAGCCTCTAATGACACTGTCATCTGTTGGAAACCAGACATACTCAATGCTCATGGTAATATCTGCTTTAAATGAAAATAGCAATATATCTGATAACTTTGAGAACTTCTGGTTTCCTGTAGTTACAAGCATAGAAAATTTATTGGTGAATTTTAGCATTAAAGAGTTACTTGTGGTGGCAGACCAAGGGTTTCAATTACTAAAGTTAGCGACTGGACGGTCCTCTTCAGTGGCTCCTGATGTTTTAATACAGTGGTTTAAGACATCATCTGTAGATGCTATATTAAGAAATTTTGAAGATATGCAAGGCATTGTGAAGAGCTTTCTATGCGAGTGTAACAATAAAAATTATACTAAAATAATACATGCTCTAATTCTCCTTATGACTAATGAAAGTTCATCAAATGACCTACTGCTGGCTGTCAAAGACATTATTCACTTTCTGGAACTTTTCCAAAATAAGTCTAAGGAAGACTACACTGGTATGTTGTTTGGTGATGGTCATCTCAGTGGAGAAAAACTGAATCATAGTCACTCTGCTACTTCAGTTTTGTTAAATGGTCTCCTTCATATGATTGCTGATCTTGCTGTTATAAAAGAAGAAGCCTCGCATACAAACAATATTGAGCTTCAGATAGTTGACTTCATTGACTCATTTTTTTATAACGCACAATATGGAGAAGCTTCTACTCAGTCCCAAAACAGAACTCTGGAGATCATGCAAGAGATTTTGCAAGTGATATTTCAGTCTACTGCAGAGCATGACAGGAACAAAATAAGACTATTACTAAAGGATTTGGATAAGGATTTAATGGCAGAAATGAGGTGAGAGTTTTCTACGTGCTCATTTTCACAAGTGCACTAAAGACAGAAGGGCTCTCTGTTTATGAACAGCTTAGTCAAAACTTTTATTAAGTTAACTACTGTTTCATTTCTGATTTTTGCCAACTTATATTGTTGAGGCCAGTGGTACTGAGTATCAAATTATATTGTGTGAACCACATTATCGATGTGGTTAGTCATCTATATTGTTATTTAAATTGGTTTCTTTAGAATTATTATAAAAGCAAATATTTGAAGATACTTGTATTTTAAAATTCTTACAGATCTGAATATTGAACCCACAGTTATTGGTGGGCAACAGCCATTTTTGGCTATGGTACTAAACATTAAGGAATGGTTGGAACTAATGCTTTGTGGTGTGTGAGTTCTTTTTTTTTTTTCCTATATCCAAATGTATGTATGTGAAATTTCTTCAGCTTAAATTTGTTGATGTCTTATGCTATGGTTATAGTGTAAGTTGTTCAGTTTAACAAATGCAGTTTCTGAAAAAATCTTGAACCCAAATCATTTTTTGTCTGATTACTCAGATCAAATGCAATCCAGCAGCAGAGGAAACTCTTCTTCAGGAAAATGTTTACTGACATTTATATGAAAGTGCTCTTTGATTGGAGTTGCTGCATTTGAACAATACTGAATGAGCCCACAAGATGATTGCTCCACACAGCTCTAGGGTGTCTTGCTGGTGGAGCTACTGGTCTACTGACATAGACCAGCTGAGAAATGGCATACTGAAGTTGATGCATGGCTCTAATGCGGTATTGGGACCTTTATGGTTGATTTTATGCAAATATGTGAAACCAGTGGTCAACAGGGCCAGGTATTAGCCAAATCTGTTGAAAAATCAAAAGCAAATAGTAGAAAAGTGGTTTATTTTCCCCACATGATGATTATCAGAGTTTTGTATATTCTGCTCTTTGCCTTTAAGTCAGCGTATTCTGTGAGTTCTCAGTATTTCTGAAGCTATTACAATTTTTCTTACTTTGCAAAGGTACTTTCTAGCACTCCTAAGGTATTTTTTTAATGTGGAAATATTATGTTCTGTTTTTGAAATAGTTTGGACAAATGTGATAGTATTGAAACCCTTAAGTGGTTCATTGAACTGTGCAATTGTGCACAGTCACCTGTTGAAAATTTTCTGTGGTACTCTTGTTATGAAAATAATATTTTCTTATTAATGTTTCTACAGAGCATCTAAAATCTGCAAGATTCTTCAGGAACATTTATACCCTGATAGTGTTCTACTATTGCAGAAATTGCAGTTTACCATTTTGAGTATTCTCAAAATCTTTTCAGGTTGGTTACCCAGTAGTGACTCCGTAGGTCACCATATGTGTTAGTGCTGTAAAGTTAAGGCTTTACTTTAAGCAAACTTGTGTACAAATAAGTTAATTTGGGTGATACCATGAAAGGTAAGCATATTGATGCCTGGAAATTAAACCAACAAAGGCACATGACAAAAATTGATGCAGATCAAACAAAGGGATGATTTCTTTCTGGAGCGTGCATGCTGATTCAAATCTCTGTGGAGGCAGGAGGTCTTGCTGCTCCTCTTCAGCTAGTGAGCAGAGTCAAGTCACAGGTTTTTTTTTTAATGAGCCAGAGTTGCTGCAAGGCAGCATGTAGCTGACAGTAAGGAAAAATGGGGCAAGTATTTAAAGGAAGTAACACCTCCCACTTCTGGCCATGTTGAACCAGTGAATTGGCTACCTGTAGCTGAATGACTTTATCTTCAACATATTGTTCAATTTTAACGTTTTATTCCTTATGTATAGACCCCAAGTCGTGCACTTTAAGAAAGGTTCTATATTGACCTGAGAATTGTTTCATATCATGTTTTCTTTGGAAAACAAAAGCCTGTGCTTTTCAAACATCACATTTTAACTAGCCATGCCCAGAATTGCTTGTAATGTTTTATGCCCAATTAATTTCCAAAAAACCCATAAAATGTGATTATGTGATTGTCACCCAGTTCTGACTGTCTTCTCCACTCTCCTGTGACCGATGTAGTTTCAAAGAGTAAAACAGTGTGATGTTGTGTGTTGTGAATAGGTGATACTGAAAGTACTTGGGTTCTGTATCTGACCTCTGAAGAACAGCCTATTGAGAGAACCGAGATTCAGCAACTACATTCTTGTATTTTTTATTTCAATACTCTGGTCATTAGAGTGTTTCATAATGTTTCATTTGTTACAGAAAACTTTGAAACCTAATGAGAAAAGATGAAAACTACTTGACTTGGTTTGATTTGCTGAGTTATACTGTATTTCTTCTATGAGCAAGATCAAGATTTCCTTGTTTTGGAAGCAGTGGGGAATGTTTATTATTCTTCCTACTTGACTTATGAACCAAACATAAGGGAAAAGACCCCAACCCACACGGCTGAAAAAACTAACTCAATCCTGGTTATAAATCAGAATTCAGCAGTCAAACCAAATTCCGTCACTGCTATCCCACTTACAAACCCACTACAGATAGGGGAATGGAGCTTTTTTCCAGGGACATGGGGGCTGCAATATTGGGTAGAAACTGCCTCCATGGATGATCAGGTGATAAATTTCCCTATAGGGATTCATTATCCCTAGATATGGAAAATGTCCAAGTAATGCTGTTTCCCTCTCCTTGCAGTTAGGGTTTGAAAGTTACTGTGCACTGAAGGGTTAGTAACATCCTGATGTCTCCATGTGGAAACAGGATCAGGGGAGCCTGACTGAGGAGAAGGTGGATGCGTTTGATATACTCAGTTTCTCACAGTTATGCTCACGAAGACCAAATATGAAATTTTTCTTCTCTAGTTCTGTAGCAAGTATTGATGTTCTTATTATTGACCAGGAAAGTGTAATGGAGAAGAGTAATTGAAATTGAATCAAATCAGCCTTTCTTGCCCTCTGCAATGATACCTAAATTTAGCTAGACCTATTTCTTTATGTCTTTAACTCATCAGATTTTCTTTGCTTTTAAAAACTTTGTTGTCCTTTATTATTTGGCTAACTTTTAATTTGAGTCCAGCATTTTTATGAGGTTTTTAACTGATTAAACCTGGACATTTTCTCTTACAGAAGAACCAGTTGTCTTTGGCAACATTTTCTGTGTCATTACAAAGTGTAAAGATGGATTAACAAGTCACTTGCTCCCTGCTATCATTGAAGGGATCACTGTGGTTCAAGATCATTATCAGGTTTGAGTGGTTCCCACACCTACCAGTGTGCTTTACAACATGCATTAAACTCTGGAAACTAATGGGAGTTTCCTTTTTTCCCACACTCTGAATGACGAGTCCCCTTGGTGACTATAGAAAGCTGAGGTTTATATGGGTATAGCTCTGATGATTTTGATAGTGATATTCAGGAGAAATTCCTTAAGTAAACAATGGTGAACTTTGCAAGCTGTAAGTATGACTAAAATTATTAGAATTCCTACAACTAGAATAACTGGATTGTCAATCAATATCAAACAGCAGCTCATTTTTAATATTTCTTTAAATTATGTCATACTGATGATTTAGTGAATTAGAGTACATTTATAGTTTTAAATCTTCACAGGAACAGTTGTGAAATCAAACTAGATATGAATACACTTCTAAGGCAGATTAATTCCAGATAAAATAGTAGTTGTGATTACCAGTTGGGGTCAGTCTGTTTTTCTTTAACAGTACAGAAATTACCAGCTGGAGAAAGTAATATTTGACATATAGAAACTCATCCAAAGCTGGAAGCAGGCTTTTTGATAGCACACACATACCCAATACTGAAGTCATGCTTTTTAGTATAGAATTTACCTCCTTTTTATGAAATAGCTCTGCTACTTTATTCACCTGGACACTTTGCTGATATGAACACCAACGTTTTAAAACAAACAGATGACAAGAGGTATAATTAATATGTCAAAGTGGAATTTTGAGGACCAAATGCATTTCTGTAGTCGCTACCATTCTATGACCTACTCCTGCAAATATTAAAACAGCCTTGCAAAATCAAAAACATGCATATTCCGGTGAAAATATAAAAGTGCATATTAGACAGAGCATAATGCATGAAAAATTTTGGATATGAGTATCCAGATATTTTGGTTTGTTGAATGGAAACTGATGTTCAAAACAATTTTTTGGGAAAAAGATAAAAATTGTCAACCTAAAATAAATAAATAAAAAAAAAGAAAAAAGAAAGAAAAGCTTATTTCATTTTGAAATAAATTTGAAATTAAAATGTTTGCATTTATAGTAGCGGATGAATCTCCTTGACAGGCTAGTTCAAATTCCCAATTTGGCTGTTTCCAAAACTCAAATATTTGAAAATTCCTTGGTTCTTGAAAACTTCTCACCCACTTTCAATTACTCATACAATCAGTAAGAGAGTATTACTTTACCCTTATTCTCATTTGAAAATCTGTATCATCTAGTTGCCAAGAGCTGCTACTTCAAGCAATAACACAATCTCATGAATTTACTAACTGTATGACCACTGCGTTTTGCAGGATGTTGAAAGATTGTGGCCTACTTTCAACAAGGGGGATTGCAAGAGTATGGCATATATAAACCAAAAACTTTCCCATACTTTGGAGACCTTCCAGGAAGCCTTGCAGAATACCAGAAATGACAGCTGTGAATGTCAGCTAATGTTGGGGAACATACAGAGACAACTGCAAATGTAAAACTTTTTACATTTTGGTACCCCAAACAGTTCTGTATTTTTAGCAATGTTATTCTGTACACATCTGTGTTCTAAATTATGTAATTGCGGGAGAAATATTGTCATTTTAAGCTTTGTTCATTTGACTGAAAATTGAGTGGATAAAATGTACAAATTATTTAAGTAAATTAGAAAAATTCTGAATATTTCTAAAAACCCTTAAATTTTTGCTGAGCACTTGCAGAAAATCTTGCTGCTTCATCAGGTAAATGCTTTGAATAGCAACTAAGAAAGTTTTCAGTTTCCTATGACTTGAGTTAGGTCAAAATTTTGATATCTAAATTTTTTGTTTAAAGCTGTTTTGATATGGCTTGTCCTCTCAGTAGCTGGATATCTTTTTGCAAAATAGAAAGCATTCACATCAGTTCAGCAGTTCAAACAGTCAGAAACGTGGGATGGTGTTTGTAAACTGATGGGATTAAACTCCAAATAACATCTGATATTTTCTATTCACTTGAAGAAAAATAGTAAACGAATAAAACTGCTACTACAGACAATTTCAAACTTGCTATCACCTAGAACCGGTCATTGTTATAATTGTTGCTATACTAGTTTGGCTGTTGGGTTGTTTTCATAAAGAGCTTGAATTGTGTCTGTGAATTACAGTAATAATACAAAAGAACTTGAGCTTAGATGCTGCTCTAAGCCATGCACTAATGTCCAGTTTTTGAAGAATAAATAATATCTGATGTGTGCATACTCCTTCTTACTTAAATTATAATTAGATAGACTTTATTCATCCTGAACTTCAGTGATTTGTATCTCTAGATTTTAAAAATGTGTGTTCAGTAAGAAACCTGGAGGTGAGACATTGCTAAATCTGTCCTTCTACATAAACTACTGTTTGCTAAAGCACTTAGCCATTATGGGAAGACCCTACATTTGCAGTCTCATCTAGTCACAGAATATAAATAATCCCTGCACCATATAAATACAGTGTGAGAAGGTTTGTAGAGGTGCTAGTGTGTGCACATAGAGAATAATGTGACCTTTTTGCCTCATTTAGTGTCCGTTTCACTATTCATGTTAGTCTTCATGCATAGAAATACCAATGACTTTGTTCTGATAACTTGTGAAATTAAGCCTATCATTTCAGGTTGGCTGAAAATTTGGAGCTACAATTGTCAGAAAATCCAGCAGCTGCTCTTCTCAGCAATTTAAATCTTTTGAATGGTGGGTTCCAGTTTTCTTCACTTTTTTGTAAACTACTGTTATGTAATTTTGTAGGACAATAACTGTTTCTTTATTCTTCAAAATTCAAAGGTACACTGCCTATGTAGACCACTGACGTAATGCGATGTATTTTCATTGTACACATACACTCATACATGCACCTTGAGTTGGCACAGGACAGCATAGTACATTCAGCTAGAACATTTCCAGTAAGATGTAGGGATTAATTAGAAAGAAGAGAGGACTTAAATTAGTGTAAGGAGAAAACCAGAGTGGACTAAAAGCTGTTATACTAATTTCAGACATTTTTGTAGTACAGGGATGTGGGATAACAAGTGCTTTTGTAGAATAACGCAAACAGATGCAGAAGCCCTTTAAGTCTGCCAGAAGAGTGACCTTTAATTTGAAGTGAATTACATGATATGAAGTTTTTGTCCTTTATCACTGTTCACAGTAAATTGAATGAAAAGGATACAATCTGTGAGAAATCTAATCAAGCAGATTTGTACTTTTGGCACTATTTCCCTTTTCTTCCAGATGTGAAAGTCAAAGAGTATGTGCAGAATCTTACTCAGCTGAGGCTAGACATTGGTTCTTCTGTCAATATTTCAGAAGAAACTGTCAATACCATCTTGGAAGCCAGTGTCTCTCATTCAAAGGTAAAAGATAAAAAAAAGGTGTCAGATTAATAGGTCAACCTGTAGCCTGATGCGCCAGCTGAAACAAAACAAGCCATATTGTTTGTGTGGAATCTTATATTTTCACTTATAATTTCTATGTGGAATATCTATGTGAATTTTAGGACTTAAAAATAATAATGTGACGCATTAAGAGATCAATTTATATTAGCACTTGTCTTCTGGTCCAAATGGCAGTGCTTCATTACCTTCAGCAGTGTTTTACCCCCTTGTACTGATACAGAAATTGAGCTTTGCTGTCTTGGTATTGTAGAAAAGATGGGGATTTCTGAAGATATCATTTGGTATCTTACCATCTCTACTCCTTGCAGTAGGGGGTTGTCTTCTGCATTTTTTTTTTATTTCTTTGTGTGTTCCTCACTCTTCTTACACTATATTACCAGTATCTTACTTTACTTTCACTTTATCTGTTGTCTCTTGAGTATTGTAAGTTTTCTGAGTGTAAGACTTTGTGTTATCGTTGCTGTTTTCTGTGATCCCTGTGATCAGTAGAAATCATGAAAAATGCCACCTACTTAACAGATTCTCTCTCTGGTTAGTGTTTGCGTGACTGGTAAGAGTTGTGGGTGCATTTGGTGTAAACTCTTCAGGTCAATCAAGTAGCCACCGGGTGTCAGTGATGCTCCACTTGCAGAAACAGTCACAAGTCTTTTCATGAAAAGTGCAGCTATTAAAAAGGCAGTTCAGACCATCATAACTACTTATAGATGATTTGTTCTTCTGCTTCTCTGGCATTGTGACTGCCTTTATTGTTAGCTTGTTATTGTGATACCAGTAAATGATAATGAGAGAAGTCATCTGAAAGCAATTCAGTTAAATGGGATTCGGTGCACCTTTGATCCTTTGAAATAATAATGCTAATTGACTGAAATGTCAAATTACTTTCCATCCTTACTTTTTGCCAGTCATATAGAGCTTAGATATATGCACGTCTCACATTCACATATTTATATAGAATTTTTTTTTGCTTAAGTATTTAAATCCTCCCCCAGTCCAACTGGAGCATTAAAATGTCTGTGTTTCCTACTGATTATGCAAGCTGCACAAGTACTTTTTAAAGCCATAATTTAGGCATGCCTGTTATGTTTATGGTCTATATAGCCACTGTCTGATAGCCCTAATGATAGCTGCAGGCCCATTGTAGTCCTGTATTTCTGTGATTGTATACTGTACTGTGCTTGCCTCTGTAATGGTAAGAGTAAGCCTGAGAATTATTTCTGCTTATTGCATTTACCCGTAATTTGTGCCACGATATTGTATGCTGGCCATGCTCATTGACATATGATTAAGTGATTTGAAATAGCTCAACACCTATAAGCTGAAGACTATAAGCATTCATTTACTGACTATAAGAGTTTGGATTAGGTCTGGTACTCACAAAGCTGGAAGGAAGTTCAGAGAAACTTGCCCTAGTGAATAAAACCCAGAATGGGTTACAGCTGCACCGAAATGGTGATATTCATGTGGGGCACGAGGAAATAAATTTCAAATTGTGTCATGCTCAATTTTCCTTCACAGAAAGAAGTCCAGATCAGTATATTCATATACCATTCCTTGTATGCACACACAAAAAGTGAATATTTAAATATATAGGAAATCCTGTAGAATCACAAGGGCAAAATTCTGTTCTGGAAAAAAATTTGAAAAGTCAAATTATGAGTTGGAAAACAAAATATTTATAGGAATTAAAGAGTTAAATCGCATATCCTGACCAATTTTGGCTCCTAATTGGATTTTCTTGCAGATTCTCTCCCTTGCTGGGTACTGTTACCAGCAACAGATGCATTCAGTGGAGGCAGTAGGGGTGGGTTCTAGGCAGGACAATGGAGCCCTATATGTTGACTCTTATAGTCTCCTACAAAAACTTGTAAGTTTTCTGGGCTTGTCAAGATTGGGTAGCTAAGAACTCCTGAGATATCTGGACTACAAGCACTTGTCTTTTGATGCGACATTTTTGTAGGAAGAAACAAACCATCATTATCCAAGGTTTTACTCCAGTCTCACCTGAGGTCTGCTTAGTCATTTATTTGTCCCTTCACCCACTATGAAATGACATTTTAAAGGACTGTTTAAGTGAGAAATGTGAGCTGACTCAGAGTGAACACTGTGCCATATAGGCATCACCAAGTGTTAATCTTGTGTGTCCTTTGAAATAAGGAAGTACCACATTGTTTGATTTTAGTGATTCATAACACTTGGATTTTGATCTTTAGATGTTGCTGTAACAAAGGTGTATATCTGCTAGAAGGAGTGTGTTCAACATTGTAAATATGCCTGCTTATGGAATGAATGCTCATAGAATGAATGATCTATCTGTGAACAAATGAAAGTAAATCTTTATAAGAAATATATTTCATCTTTTTATATGTACGTAGAGTATAAAGTAAGAACACACCAATCTGATATAAAGCTGTATAGTGTATTATTTCAGGTCTGTTGGTGACTGCAAATAGTCATGTTACTGTGACAAAAATTTTCACCTTATTGACTATAAAAAAAGATGGTGCAGTTCAGGGAGAAAAAAATGTAATACACATACATTCTGATAGTTTTTTTACAGTGCCTTTGTGGTAGCTTTAACTAGAAGATGTGATGAAGAAGTACTTAGCCTGCTGCTAAAGCTGCCTGAAAACAGTAAAACTTCCCTGGTAGTGGAAGAATTATGTTCCTTACCAGCACTGGACTTGTATACCATGTTTGTGCTGATTATACAGAATTTAAACTTACGTCACATCATTTACAAGGTAAGATGGAAAAAACCCATTTGATTCCTATGTTTTTCTTCTGAAGGTGGTGTAAAGAACACAGGTAGATAGATTGATAATTCGATTATTTCTTCAGATGTTCTTTCTCTGTGGAATTAAACAGTGGACATATGGCGTTTTTTGTCTTCATTTAGCTCCACAGAACAAACACAGTTGAAGAATGGGGTTGATAGATGCTACTGCATTCCATTTCATGCTTCCTCAGAAAGATTATCGCTTGGGAGTTAGTTATGAAAGCTTTACAGAAAATATAGGAAGTCAAAGACATAGTTTTATTACTCTTTAGCAGAGTTTGCACTTCATGCAATTAGTCACTTCTTTATGTGTAAGTGTGGGAGACTGAGCTGGCATCATGGGAATTATAACCATAAAAGCTCAAATCACAAGAATGACAAAATTATTTTTAGGAAGAATTCACAGCACTAAGTATGCAAAACTCTGTAGCATGTCTGTATTATATGTAGATAATATGTAGAAGTGTAGATAATCTGCAATCTGGTGTGGGTATTCAGTGAGATAATGTTTTTACTTATAAGAGCAAAATTATTGAGTGTGATTTCTGATAGTTAAAAAACATTAATTTCAGTTATTATGGGGTAATTTATTGACAGAACATAAAGTGTTGTAAGTATGAATAGCTGAAATAAAGTTATAGCATCAGGAGAAAGAATATTTTGTTCTAAAGCCAGGTTATATTCTGGATGCTGCATGCTCGGTAAAACAGGTCAACTACAGACTTTTAAAATCAAGACCACTTCCCAGAATAGGTAAAGATACCAGAGATAAAAGGAAAGATTTCTACTTTCTGAATTATCTGCAAACCTAGAGGGAAAAAAAAAAGAAGAAAAGAAACCAGCGCTTATTCTGATGGGTATTTGTACTAAGCCCTATTGAAACAAGGAATTCCTAGCAAAGAATAAACAATGTTGTCAGCTCATCCTAAATTATAATGGAAGTTCTGCTAATTTGTTGGCTGAATAAGATTTTTCTACAGTTTCTCCTTCTTCTTTTTTTTAAACTGTGTAAAAGCAGGTGAAGGCTGAGATGAAAATTAGGCACAGACATTATAATAGCAAGTCCAATAAAGGTGCATAAAGTAATCAGAAGACGCAACTGAAAGCATGTGATGAGATGATAGTATTTTTAGTATTTTGCATAGACAGGTAACAATGAATTGTTTTGTGCTAAATAAACCTCAAAAGCAAAGGGAATAGAGAGAAAATCCATAATGCCAAAATTTGCATGATGGAAACAGCAAACAGCCAATTGAACTTAGGTCAAGTACGGAATGAAGTGCATGCAATCATTTTGGGTATGAAAAATGCAAAGGCAGGAGAAGTGCGAAATGAAAGTTAGTTGCTTTAGGAGTCATATTACACAATAAAAGTGGTTACTAGACTTAATTTAACTTACAAATTATTTTTGAACCATTAAATTCCTGCATTGGACATCTTTAACCTGGTAAGAGAAAAGTTCTCATTTACACTGAATTCCAAGGGGACAGAATGTTGCAGATCCCATTAGCATCTTGGGTTGGAGAGCTCTCTTCAGCCTGGCAAGTGTAAACATGTTCTCTGAATTTTAATTCATGATTTGTCATAGGCCACTTCTAACATTACCAGGGAACTTTTCTTCAGCTTAATTTGAGAGTGACTGGGGAGTTATAATAAAAGGAGTTTCGTTAAACATGGTTTGTAGGAATATTATATAGTCAGTTTTAGAAAAAAGGTAAATAATTTTGAATGTTTCATTGAAAGGTTAAAATTTGTTCCTAACGGGAATTTATGGTTGTGATTTTTTTCCTTCTTGTCCAAGATCCAGATACCACCTGAGATAGGCAATGTGCTAAATATGCTACTGGATGTGGTTTCTAGTATCAGCTCACTTCTTGATAAAGTCCACCATGTCATGGAAAAGCTTCCAGTGTTCCTCCAAGGAATTAAAAATATTGGTGTGCTTGACATCTCTGCACTGCAGCAGGTATGTGTATGATTTCAATATACCAAATTAATTCCCATTATGAGGTGCTTACTTAGGGATATATGCTTAGTAAGGAGGCACACTAATAGAAATGGTATCCTAGAAAGTTGGGAACTTAGAGAAGAGAGTCCACAGACCCTAGGAAGATTCACTTGGTCTCTTTCAAGCACTCTGGTAATTCTGAGACTATTGATGTGTTGTTTCTGTCATCTCTTTTTCTGTTAACTTATGAGATCATAGGCTAAGTTACTACAGTGTTGGTCTACCGATTAACAACACTGTATTATCTGTGATTTGGAGATAGCCACGCCTTTTCTGCTAATGCTGTATTTTTTTTATGAGGAGACCATTATAAGTTTATAAGAAATAACTTTGCTTTTTTAAAGGATAAGATTTTAAGATAGCACGTGCAGTTCTTTTATTTGCCATGTGTTTCTGTTTGAGTCATGTGAGGGGTTTGTGTGATAGTTCTGCTCAACATTCAAAAAAAGGGACATGAGGTGTGAGTGAGGATATTTTCTTTGTCTCTGCTTTTAAGGGCAGTTGCTGTATGCACACCTACACAGCTAGCAAAGTGGTGAGCCTAGTATTAAATAAATCAGAAAAAGGATTTCTATTTCTAAGCAGGTTCCATAGGAAGACCTGCTGACCCCTATGACATTACCTTATGGGTTTACTATCCTGTGTGGAAACTTGAAGATTGAATCTGGTTCTAAAATTGCAAACCTCTAAAAGATCCCTCAGTGGTAAACCAAGCAATCTTGTTTATTACTACAGTACAGAGTAAACACTGCCTTAAGGACTATTTTCCTTAGTGATATGAATCTTTTTGAAGATCTTCTAATCTGTGTGATAGAGACATGTTGAAAAATGTTTTTCTAGTGCATATTAGTTTTAGTTTTGAGCCTCTCTTTCTGGGGCAACTCTTTGGCTGTTACACTGAATGGCGACTTTCATCGGATCTTTTCTGCTTTCCTGAAACTAGTTCTGTTTGTGTCAGACTTTCTTTCCAACAAATGAAATATTCCTTTTAGACTGAAATTCCAAAGTTGCTTATTTGATAGAAGAATGTTCTCAAAAGGTTTTAAAAAAATTTGCAAAGAAACAAATGGAACAGCAGAGGGCCATCTACTCACAGTTGTAAACTTTGCTTCATGGCCATCCCCACTATCCTGTAATATACCATAGATTTAACCTTGGAATTTTTGTCTGGTTTTAGATCTTACCTTTTTTGATCACTCTTTTTGACAAAATCTTTATTTTGTAACATCTTGTTAAATCCCTTTGTCTTGAGAAATTGCTGGTTTTTTTGGTTGTTGAGGTTGTTTGGTTGTTGTTTAATAATTTGTTGAGGATTAAAATAATCAGTGTCTATTTCTTTTACTAATAAATTAGATGTTTGATTTCAAGGGCTCTTCTGTCTCTGTAATTTTTTTTTCCTTTTTTGGACTAGTAAAAGTTGTTTAGGTATCCTTTCTTTTTCAGATTTTACTGGATTTTTTTCTACTTTCCAGTAATACTATTAATTATTTTTTGCCTCTTTTCTATGGTGGCCAAACTTGTGCCACTGTGTTCTACTAAAGTGCAGATATTGCTTATACACTTCCCTCCTTAAATGTTTTCTTCTATTTCCAAAGAGTCCATCTTTCCAGATTTTTGTTTCATGATAACAAAGACCAAAGTAGTTCAGTGACCTAGAAAGATTACCAAATAAAGAATGTGTTTTTAAAGTAAAAATATGTCAACCTTCAGCACAGAGCAAGACAGATTGACAATTTTGAAGTTAGTTTAAAAAAATTAGTTACTTCTGTAGTAAAAGATATAATAAAGTGATTGTCAGTTATGCATGTGGATTCCTGTCTGAAAGAAAAAACAAAAATGAAGAAATAACTTTAATATATATGTGAAATATGAAGTTGAATTGATATTTTACACATGGTCTAATAAAAATGATGTAAAAACGTTCTATCTGCCAGTCAGTAGTAATTGGAATATGGAGCCAAATTCTACTGTTAACAACCTTGAGTGAATGGATAACTCCCTGAGGAAAAACACTGATGATTTCAATCATGATTTTTGCTTTTTTATTTACTGTTTCAAATTATTCACTTATATTTCCATGCCTAATTTTTGTGATGCTTGTCACTCATGTCAACAAGCTGGAGGGGACTTCTTGAATTGCTGAATGCTGTCAGTTGTGAGAGGTGGCCTCACTCTGTAATCCTTCCACTAACATGAATATATTCTCTGTTTAACCTATCATTGCTGAGAAGTCTGGACTTCAGCAAAGCCTTTGACACCACCTCCAATAGCATTCTCCTGGAAAAGCTGGCAGCCCACAGCTTGGACAGGGGCACTCTCTGCTGGGTTAAGAACTGGTTGGAGGGCCGGGCCCAGAGAGTGGTGGTGAACGGTGCTGCATCCAGTTGGTGGCCGGTCACTAGTGGTGTCCCCCAGGATCAGTGTGGGGCCCAGTTCTATTTAATCTATATTGATGGTTTAGATTAAGGGATTGAGTCTACCATTAGCAAATTTGCAGATGACACTAAGTTGGGGGAGAGTGTTGATCAGCTGGAAGGGCTCTGCAGAGGGACCTGGACAGGGACAACTGGAGAGTTGGGCTGATTCCAACAGGATAAAGTTCAACAAGGCCACAACAACCCCCTGCAGCGCTACAGGCTGGGGGCAGAGTAGCTGGAGAGCAATCAGGCAGAAAGGCATCTGGGAGTTTGGATTGACAGGAAGCTGAATATGAGCCAGCAGTGTGCCCAGGTGGCCAAGAAGGCCAATGGCATCCTGGCCTGGATCAGGAACAGTGTGGCCAGCAGGACCAGGGAAGTGATTCTTCCCTTGTACTCAGTGCTGGTGAGGCCACACCTGGAGTACTGTGTCCAGTTCTGGGCCCCTCAGTTCAGGAAGGATATTGAGGTGCTGGAACAGGTCCAGAGAAGAGCAATGATGTTGGTCAAGGGACTCGAGCACAAGTCCTATGAGGAGAGGCTGAGGGAGCTGGGGTTGTTCAGCCTGGAGAAGAGGAGGCTCAGGGGAGACCTCATCACTCTCTACAACTCCCTGAATGGAGGTTGTAGCCAGGTGGGGGTTGGTCTCTTCTCCCAGGCAACTATCAGTAAGACAAGAGGGCATGGTCTTAAGCTGTGCCAGGGCAGGTTTAGGTTGGATATTAGGAAGAAATTCTTTACAGAGAGGGTAATTAGGCAATGGAATGGGCTGCCCAGGGAGGTGGTGGGTGGTAGTGGATCAAGAATTGGACTTGATGATCTCAGAGGTCTTTTCCAACCCAGCTGATTCTATGATTCTATGATTCTCTTGAGGTTATAAATGTATAAGATTCTGACTTAAGTTTATTCATTGCTAGTGTGTTTATTCTTGTGTCAAAAATGTTCTGTAGTATTTTTAACTTCTCTGACTTGCCCATATGTTTGTGGAAGGCCTGTCACAGTACTTTTCTGTTTTGATAGGTTAAATAGACTTATTTTAGTATTTGTTTTGTTTGTTTTAGTTTTTTTCTTTTATTACAGGCTCTCAGTTGTCTCAGACAAACTAGCATCATTTCTTCATGCTGGGTTAAGGCTAAACTTGACTATTTGGAAGAAGTAATGTATACAGTGTTTGAGGGGAATTATGACTGATGACTCTTGTAGTTCTACTCGTTCATGTCTATACCTACTAAAATGACTTTCCTAATCTTGCATTCCACTTTTTCATGACTTCAGGTGATAACTAATGTTTTGCACTGGTAATCTTTGTATGCAATTTACCTTAAATTAATAATTGGTTTCTTGCTGCATTGCAATCTGATCTCTCCTGAAATGCCTTCTGGTATTAAATGATAGGCAGTAATTTTTTTTCTTTCAGGGCTAAATAACTTATCACAGCGGACCCATTTTGGGTCTCACAGGAATAACACTAATAACTTCTCTGTGATCCAGTGTTTTATTTCCTGTTACCAGGCTTTCTGCAATACCTTTTTAGCACCACTTTTTACCCACCCTATAGCTATTGCATTAATGCTGATTAATATTTTTTAGAACAAGAATATTAATTGATATTAGAGATAGCATATGTCTTTTTGGGGGGAAAAGGACCTGGCCTCCCATATAAATATGCTGTGTTGGTCAGGAGTGATAATTTGAGAATGTGTTAAATTCTACTCCTTAAATACTGTTTGTCTTTAATGATCTTCACTTTAAAACTTAGTGCATATCTTGCCCTGTTGAACATCAGAATCAGATATCCATTATTTCCCAGAGCATTATGCCACTCCTTCCTGAGTATAAATGATTTTTCTACTTTTCAAATAGTGCCATCTAAATTTGATAAGCTTCTGAAAAACCGTTTAATCAAATCATCAATTTTGCTGTTTAACTTGTGATTCTGCCAATTTCAGGACAATAAAGACTTTGTTCTCTTTATGTTTTTTCCCAGAATTAAGAATATCTATTTGTAGTGGTTTGAACCTTGTTTTCCCCAGAGGCTAAGAGAAGTGGTAGACCCCAAGGGGTGGAAACCCCTGGAAGTTTTGAAGTTCTGCCCAATGGACGCTCCTGCAGAAATGTAAACATACCACAACCAGACCGGAAAAGATGAGTTGTAGTTTTGGTTGTAGAAGAGGTGGCCATGTTGTAGAGCCACGAGGAAGGGGCTCTGAGCCCCTTGGGCCCTCTGGGGCCTCCCAGCCCCTGGCTGGGGCTACAGGGACCTGGAACAGCATAAAGCTGGGCTAGGTGCCTGTAGTTATGCCGGGAGATGTTTTCTCCATGGGCGCAGAGCAGCAGCCGACGCTGACCAGAGAAACGGTGACAGAGAGCCAGAGATAAGGACCTGAACTGGAGGAGCAGCAGAAGCAACATGCAGCACCGCAGAGAAGACTCCTGGAAGGAGAGTCGAGGAAAGGAGAGCCAGCAGCCTGAGAGCTACAGAGTTCTTGGGGGTAAGACCGTACCACACTCCCCCAAAACTCCCTTGAGACCCCTCTTGGAGAAGAGGGACATGGACTCCTATTTTAGAGAGCAGTTTTGGACATGCAGCACCGGAGAGAGAGAGAAGCTGAGAAGCTCAGAGCGTCCCGGAGCTGGATCGGGATGGCCAGATGAAATGCAGGGGGAGTTGACCTTGGCTCCCCCCCCTCACACTGCTGCCACGGTGGCAGCCTGAGAGACAGGGCACAGAGGCCCTGCAAGAGATACCAGACTGTCACGAAGACCCCCCTGTGTCTTCGTGATATGACGTGGTGAAACGACCTTGTCTGGGGTTACGAAGCCCACGGAAGACCCCTCGGTTGTGAGGCGATGGGGCCGAGAGAGAGGCTTGGATACCTCCCTCGTGGATGCTGGCAGAAAAGCCAGCCACAGCTGCTGCATGCATGAGAAGAAACCTGCTGCCTTAGAAGATGCTGCTGTTCAGAGACTGGAAGGGATCTGTCCTTCTTTCCCTCCTGGACTTTTATTTGGAGGGGAAAAGAGATCTGATCCATTGTAAATATAAATGTCATGGTAGAGATAGTCTGTGATCATGTGTATAATGTGATATGGTATTTATTTGTACAGTCATTGTAATATATTTCCCTTTTCCCCACTTTGAGTCTGGTGTGTTTTGTCTGGAAAAACCCATCTCACGTTAGGTTGAGATGTGGGAGGGGGAATGGAGCTAGGGAATTGGATTTTGAGACTATCTCAAACCATGACACTATTTGTCTGCATTTGATTCCTTTAGTCCTTCTGATTCATCAAATTTTGAATTATCTTCAACCTCCTCGTAGTTTTCCAGGAAAATTGTATTAGTTTTTCCCTTTTTAATGTAATGCTTCTGAATGTATTTTCGTTTTATGTGCAAACTGTAGCCCAATTTGACTTTCAGGTTCTTTTGTTGCATAGCTGATATTTGTATTCCATATGAATTTGTTTTTATTCATAATATTTTTTTAGGTATATGGCTGTTTAGTTAGTTCAGAAGCCTCTGTTCTATGAGGTTTTTGCCTCCATTTGACAATCCAGTTCCAGATACCTTTTGATCTTCAATACTAGCTTTCCTCTTCCATGAATTTGTTAGAGTGACTTGCTTGTCAGTAGGAACCAGTAGGAAGCTGGTTGTTTGGATTCATCAGTCTTGATTGCAGTCCTACTTTATGTAGTTTAAAGTAGAACAACTGGATCAAAGATAACTTTTTTTGGTGAACATCCATTCCATATAGTTCTCCTATTTCTTCAAAGCCAAATTTTAGGAAACATATCTTTCTGAGTCAGTGGATATTTAGCTGAAAGACAGTAAGTAGATTCAGCCTGTTAGTGGCAGCTTACTGCATAAATATTCATTATTTGAATTCCAAGTCATTTTGATTGGAACTGGAATTAATTAGCAAGTTTGTGCTCTTTGACTGAAATAAGCCTCATTTATCCCTCTAGCTCAAATAATCACTAATAAACATTCAAAACCACTTTTATACAGCATTGTGCATAAAGTTTATTTCTCCAGTGAAATCCATGCCAGCAGATTCATTCAAGGGCTGTAGATGATGGTTTTATGAAATCTGGATGCCATTTATTTACTATGCTCTGTGCTGAAATTGTGTGCTAAAAGTAAGATTTTGGGAGCAGCTAACTCTAAGTTTCAAACAACACTTACTAATATTCCTCCAGGATTACTAAAGAAGCACCTGGCACTTCAGTAAATGCATTGATCAGGATAAACTGTTTCTAACGGCTCAATCTCTAAACTGTCTGTGATTAAATCTTTATGTAAAGTGCTGTACTACTTTGAAAATTGACTCTTCTGTTTAAAAAAATCCAATGATAAAATGCTAATTTATTTCAGTGTTGAATGTGTGTGTTTGACATATCACAATGTTTTTTCTGTTTGCCAGTTATGGAGTCTTCAAATGATGTCTGATAGTCTAGTTATGTCTTTCCTGACACGCATCTGCAAAAATAATGGGTATGAGGTGAGCCAGTGCACCCCTCAGTTATACTCTAGCAGCATGCTGCCTTGCAGTTGTATCCTCTTAGAACTGTGTGCCTGTACAGCCTTCCACAGATACCAGTTAAAACTGAGCACATTACTTGAAAAGTGAAGCTGCACAGAGGATGAGGCTGTTGATATTTTTTTTTTTTTTAATGTGGTGAATGATGGTGCTTAAGCCATAAGAGCAGTCAGATTGCTCTCTTTCCTCATTAGATGTATGCTAGTTATGAGCAAATGGCAATAATAAATGCTGGTATGACTCAAGATGTGCAAAAACTAGAAGCACATGTAACAAGTTAAAAGATGTACTTGAAAAATAGGCTTTTAGGGCATGTGCGCTTGAATACTTTTTTTTCTTCTTAGCAACTGTCTTCACTGCAAACATTCATTGCAAAATGGATTTGGTTGTTTCTGCTGCCTTAGCGACACAGGAGTAATCTGCCAGAAGAGCACACTCTGTGAAAACTAACAATGGAATCAGGGTATCTGTAGCCCAGTTGTCTTGATATTTTCATTCCTTTTCTGCCTAACTGATATATAGAATTTTTCAAAGTTTAATGTATTACTGTCTTTCATTGAGTATCCTGATAATTAAAACTACTTTACCTTTCACCATGATAAAGGTGATCAGAAGAACAGAAGAGCACAGCAGGTCCTCATTCTTAAAAGCAGTTTCAACAGCCTAATTTTGTCAATCTCCTTGGGTGCCAATATTGACAGAACACCAGAGCTACTCCCTGAAGCTACTAAAAGCTAGTTTGATACATTTGTATTTCTGTTCATTTGTTCTAGTTTTTGCAAGGTGGGCAGTTCAGAAGTTCAGCTGTTGGATCCCTGGAGTCTGTAATCAAGGCAGTCTGTAAAGAAGAATCTTCATTTTTCAGCAATGCAAACCTGTTCATTGACATGCCCAGAGACATGGGACTCTTGGAAGACTATATGGCAAAATATGGCATTCCTGAAGATTCAAGTAAGAAAAAATATGAATCACAAGTTGCAGTATGCACTCAGAGTTTAGAGAAGTTTTTCCCTCTTAAACAGAAATATTTATATACCAGCTGACATCTTAGTTGACACTGTCATCTTGAACACAAGGCATTGATCAATAGAAGTTTTATGGCTATGAGATAATTGTGGATGAGACAAAAATGATTCTGGTTGTTTTCTATCTTTGCAAATAATAAATAGGAATATTCCTGTCTTTGAGACATATTTATTACAATTTTTAAAGCAGTTGTTATTAAAAATATGTCTTTGAGATACAAGACTGAGAATGCATTACTCCTTGCTTCTCCTCTGTGAACGCAAACTCTCTATGCAGTAAAATATGCAAACCTTCTGGATAAAATGAGTTTTTTAGTAGCTGATATTTCTATTCTCTTTGTCAAGTGCTCAGAAAAATCTCTTGGCTCTTAAGTAATTTCACCTTTGCTCTCTTTCCTGAGTACACATTTGACTTACCCTGATTAATTTTAATATTGTTAATAACCTTGTTAGTGCCTCAGTGACTCTGTGCAAGAGAAGAATACAGTGACAGAGTGTCACTAGGGAAGATTCTGTTGTCTGTTGGTTTCTACAGCTAGAAATTGCCCCTGGCTGGGCTGGGACCCTTGGGAGGTAGTCAGAGCTCTGCCCTGGCCTTCTCACTTATGTGTGTGGGATATAGTGGTAAGAAAGCAGCTCTGCTTTTTTTTCCTCTCTGAAGAATGAATTTAGCAGGATGGCTGATTAGACAGACTGTTTAGAGCTTAGTCTCTTTCAAAGCTCTGTAGGTCAGAAGCACTGTTTCTTGATGATATTTTTTTCGCAAGGTGTCACAGCTCTGGAGTGTTGCGAGACCTTTTATCATAGGACCCTGAAATATCTTTAAAACATCAGTTAGTTTCAGCTTCCTATAAGTGAATTAATACTGTTGCCTATATTTTGCAAATTTGCAAATGAGGCAATGGAAAATGAAAATTAAAAAAAAATTGAGGCCACAGAAATTTGATTCATACTCCTCCACAGTGATTAACTTGTATGTGTTTCGTGTATACCACACACTTCCTAATGACTTCCTGAAAATGACAGCAAACTCATATCGGCAAATCTTTTGTGCCTTTAGCATATTGATGTTTCTGACTGGCCAACTTGCAGTCTCTTAATCCTTTGCTGTTATTTAGCAATGACTGTGTTTACTAATGATTGTTTCATTCAAGAAAGTAAAAATTTGGGCAAAGAACTGACTGTTCCTAATCTAACATTTCTGACACTTCTTTCTTTAACTTTTGTCAGGAGTTTAAAAGTTTTTGGCCTAGTTTTTTATTATGTAGAATGATTTGTCTTCCTTGAGGAGTTAATGACATTATTTATTTATTTATTCATAGTACTAGAAAAGACACATTTCTAAATCCACTCATAATAAATAATAAAACCCTCAAAACACATGAACTGGGCATAAAAATCTAAATGCTTCTCATAGAAAACTCCTTGCCTTTACATGAGTATGAATGCAGTGGTGGATCTTGGAAACTATTCCTTACATCCTAGTTTTGAAGGATGTATTGATAGCCCCATGTGATGTAGGAATATGTCTTTTTAATTAAGGAATGGAAAAGTGAATTGATAGATTTTTCAAATCAAGAAGTTAAGTGTCATGAGAATTTTTTTCTGATCTTTTTGGTAGGTTCTTCTGATATTATACAAATAGAAAAATCTGTATTTGTGAAGGAATTTTTGTATTCCTACTTCTTTCTTATGTAGGAATACAGAGCTGCAGAACAACGAAGGTTGTGGAGGGGGGTTCCCTCTGCATTCATTTTGTGGGAAGAGGTTTTGCATATGTCCTTCTGCTCTAAATGCACTAATGTAACTTGTAGTATAGATAGGGTTCACAGGTTGCTTTTCACAAATGTGAGGAGCTCTTTGGATTCTGATTATTTTTTTCATATTTAGCATTCAGAGTTCTGCATCCTCAACACTATCATAGACTGTGGTTAAACAATTTCTATTCAGAGACCTATACTGATTGCTTAGTGGCAGTTGAATAGTGTTTAGCATGGTGCTGTGGCAGACTCAAAATATGACTCTAGCTTTTGTTTGAATAAAAAAAAACCACAGGCACCTGTGTTGTCTGTCTTAAATGCAAGTTTGTCTTTCTTTTCCCAGCTCCTTTTTGCTTGAAGCTTTATCAAGAGATTTTGCAGTCTCCTAATGGGGCTTTACTATGGACTTTCCTGAAACCTTTGTTACATGGGAAGTTACTATACAATTCAAATATCAACATGATTGACCTGGTGATAGAGAAGGTGAGTATCAAAAAATCCTACCATTTCTGTTTATTGATTTTTGTCTTTGTAATTCATTTTAAAGGTCCGGTTCTTTCAGGGTAGGTAGTTGCAGTCGTATAATTGCCCTTCAGAAAATTAGATCCACCTTGCCCCCTGAGGTCTCACCTGTTTCCCACTTTAAGCTTAATGCTTCCCTTAACTTTTATTCTACTTGTTATAGTGGTTTCACCTCAGTGTGAAAAGCAGAATTTTTTTCAAAGTCCTTTAAACCTTGTATAGAAAGGTTAAAAAGAACACATTAGGAGAACTGTCATGTGAATCATGCTGAATCAAGGTGTAGGATTCATGTATTCTAAAGCAGATTTTGCCTTCAACATTTTCTTGTGAAAATGCCCCAGGAACAAAAGCCTGTTCTGAGGGAGTCACTGAGCTGCATTTCTAAACAAAACCCCAAGATACCTACAGTGCATCCTTCCTGATTATATTTCTAACACCAGTAGCATGAATGACCAGTCGTAGCTGAGGTGCTGTATGTGTGGATGCTGATGAGTTGGTATCATTCAACAGTTTTATTGTCTCTGCAGTTCTGGTATGGTCGGTGCTCTGTCTGGAGCGTGATTATTGATAATAACATGTTTCTTCATAACTAGCTTAGAAGCATCTCTGTAAAAGAAAGGTTGACTTTTTTAAGTATGCGTTAGATTTCTGTGCAAATTTTGCATTGACCTTCCAAAGATATGATTTTTATCCTGCAATATTAGTTTTTCAAAAACAGCAATTTGTCTTAATTTAAAATCTGGAAAAAAATAATTGCTGTTTTTAAGTGATGACTTTAAATGTGATGGTAACTATATTCTCCGTAAATGGACAACTTTGTGGTATTCTGAGTTGTGCTTTAAAAAGATAATAAAAAATCTAAGTCAAAAAGCCCATTCTAGATAGCAGATACTAGGTAACTTTATAGTTTCTGTTCTGAATTGAAAAAAAAGATTTAGCCATTTCATATTTTGTAGTTAAATAACTTAATTTGGGGAACAGGCTATTGGTTTGGACCTCAGCATAATTAATTTAAAAATTTTAGTCAGTTAAAAATGAAGTTGCTCTTGATGTTCATACATGGAAATTCTATTAAGAATGAATTGTAAGTGATAAAATTACAGAATTTTTTGAATACTTAATTATATTCTATGTTACAAAGACATTTAGAATAATGCACTTAATATATTTCCACATTATTTTGCCAATAATTATGCCAAACCTCCATTCTTAAAAGCATCTGTAAGAAAGATAAATATCTTGACATACAGTATGTTCCCCTAGATATCTTTGAGTGAAATCTGGACTGAGTAATACAGTTCAGAAAGAAGTTTGTATGTGGGTTTGTTTTTTGGGTTGGTTGGTTGGGGTTTTTTTGTGGGGGGTTAGTGCTCTGGAACAATACAAAGATTCTGGTAGACACCTGTAGCACAAGCTCTCCTTCTCATTATATATTCTTAGGCTCACAAAAGTTCCATCAGCTTATTCAGATATCTGTGTAAATACACACCTGTCCCTTTCCCCAATCCTTTAACAAGCAGTTATGAATGTGTACCTGTTTATCTGTAAATATGAATATAATGGGAAAGTTTCTTCAACAACTTTTTCTTTGGTTTTATTACAGAAGTCTATCAGCTACTGCTTGAACAGAAAGAAAATTTAAATGCAAAATATTGTCTCAGGTGTCTCAAATATAGCTACTAAAAACCAACCCTGTAGACCTTACACAGCCTCATCTCCTACTGAAATTGGAATAGAAGCTTTAATTTCCTTTAGAGTGCGTGACCACATGACAGCTATTTACTAGAATAAAAAAGTAGAGGATTAAAGCTTCAAAGAACATTGATGTTTGTATACTAGGATATATTCTGTAATTTTTCCACATGAACTATTTCGTTCCAAGACCATATAATTGATCAGTCTTCCATAAATTGTGGGGTTATTGCTTTTTATCTTCAGAGAAATCAACAGTTCTATTGTTTAGAATAATAGTGACTGTCAGAGACACAGGATGTGGTGCTGACTGAGGGCAAAACAGTTCTGTGCCAGCTGGCATCCAGGAGTTCAAAGGCTACATGTGATGTTTTTGATCTTTACTTTCACAACTAAACTTTTTGCCATCGATGAACTGATCTTATGGAAGTATTTCTTATTTCAGAATTTCTTAAAGGTGATCTTATATTCAGGCAATCACATTAGAAGAACTCTGCTATTTCCCAAAACTTTGGGGTCAGTCTTGCCAGGACTTTACTGCTGTAATTGTACAGATGTACAAATGTACACTTGCTTTCTGGGTTATATAATCTCTTAGTATTCATTGTGCCTGTGTTCAGTTGTTCTGCATCAACCGCCTCTTCCTCACTTCCTTGTTCTTCCACTTCAATCTCAGACAACTTCTATTTCAAAATTCTGTGTTTTTATCTCCCAACTGTATTTATTTATATTCTCTATTTACTAGTGCTCTTTATTGTAATTTATTACTAGTATAAAAAAATTTAAACTTATTTAGATTTCAGAATTATTAGTTTGCAGTCCTCTCTTAGCATCTTTATACATTTGCATTGTTATTTTCCACTTCCCTGATAACAAGGGAATTTTAATCAGGAGGTTACACTACAGTGAGTACTTCAATTATTTAATCCTTGAGTGCTTTTGGAATTCTTGGCTGGACATTATCTTGTTCCGGAAACTACCTATTGTTCATTTTGTTAAATTGTATAATCTTTTTTTATACTGCTGCTTTAATTTGAAACAGATTCTCCAAAATGTTCCACATGTAGAAGGCTTTTGACACAAGGCACTTCCCAAAGGCCTACTGTGGTGAATGAATAAGCAAAAACATTGTTAAACTAACACCTTCTTTTTTTATTCTCTAGACTTCTTTTATTTGTTTCTTATTTGGATGTAACCTTCTTTTTAAAGGAAGTTTTCTAATAGCTTCCTGCTTTGTAGTGTGTGTGTATGTATGCATAAGGTCTTTCTCAAATCTTTTTTTGATAGGCAATAGGTTTTTGTTCAGTTTCTTGGATACTGCCTTAGTCTCCATAGCTCCTGTACACAACTTACCACTTTGGTCTTTTAATTTCTTTCAAATGAGTGCCTGCATTATATAAAGGTCATCTTTTCCAAAAATCCATGCTGCTGCAGTAATTTGGGACATTTTATTGTTTGTATAAGGAGGTTGAATACAAGCACATTATAGTTACTGTAGCCCTTTGAAAGCAATTTCAGCACAAAAATTAATCCTTTGTGCTGTTCAGAATCAAGTCAAGAAGAACCGAGCCCAGATCTTACAAGCTGCTTGATATAAAAATCTCTAGTGATGTCTGAAAATTTGATCTCCTTGTATTATGGTGTGACCTGTGCTTGTTCTGTCCTGAGGAGATAGTAGACACCCATATTGACTGTTTTTCACCCTTGGAACCTTGCTGGTCTTCATCTTGTCACCGTTGTGCCTGGTCTGGGATTTCAGTCCATGAGGTTTCTGTGTTGCTTCTGGTCAGAAGAACTTGTTTAGTTCATTTGACACCAGATTTAGTTTAACATTCGGGATCACTTTCACTTTAATCCTAATGAATGATGGCTCTTTCAAGTGAAATGGGGATTCTCATAGAAGTTAGATGCATAATGTTTTTTGGGAAAACAAAATTACATGTAAGGCCTCTTTGAGGCCTTCTGTGCTAAAAAGAAGAAGAAAGAGCCACAACAAATTGTTTTCTCATGTTGTGCTAAGAGTGGGATTTTGAAAAAGGCACTTAAAATACAATGTAGAAATTGTATACTTTCAATAGGAATTATTGTAAAAAGTGTGGTCCCAAATTGGAGTTTACAACTCACTGCAGACACTCTTTGCTGGGAAATGTCACAATTTCTACCATAACAACAGAGCTGGATTGTTCTTAAATGCGCTTCTGTGACTGATAACACCAATTTAAACAAACAGATACTGCAATATTTTCTGATCTTGAGTACACTTGGATCTGTTTAAAACAGGGTGGAAAAAAATTGCTGGTTGTTTGCTAAGAGAGAAATTGCAGCCTATGTTTGACTGGGCCAGAAAATATTTGGCTTTACTCAAGACGTTCCCTGCGGGAGTATGTTGAAATAGACTGATTTTATGTTTCTAGTTGAATTTATGGTCCAGACCATGCTTCCAGCTTTCATTTTTATTATATATTCTGGTGAATAGTTTGAATAAAAGACCTGCAACTGCAAAGGCTTCCTTTCGAATATGTCCTGACTGTATTTCTTTCTCTGTCTTTCTGAAGCACCATGATACTCTGTATGAAAGAGACATTATAAAAATAAAGAGGTCTTTATGATACGTCAGGTGGGAGACAGGAAAACACAGTGCAGGAAAACCTTTCTTTGATTTGCTTGGTATTGCGAAAAAATACTTTCGATTTCTTAAGGAGAAAAAAAGAAAACATGGATGTTCTTACTGCTGACTATCAAAGTGAAATGAAAAGGAATTGCAGAGGCTCTGAAGCATGGCAGTTTTTTCTGTTTCTTAAGATTTACTGTGCACATTTTTAGCTTCATTTGTTTCCATGTATTCTTTTTCCCAGGCTAATTTCACTTTTGGTTTTGTGGAACACTTGAAGACTTATTCTGAGACATGGCTTAGGATGTCTGAGATTTTTAAAACCAGTGGAAATGTCCTCACAGTCTCACGACTGCAGGTTGGTGAACTGTGGAGAAGTTTCTATTTTTCAACTTTTTGCTGTGTGATCTATACAGTATTTCTAAACATGTAATACTGTCCATATATGACTTCAGATTTAAAAAGAGCTGAGAAAGATGCAGACTAGCTTTAGGTTATGAGCCTACAGTCTGATGCTGAGAAAATTCTGAGGTGAAAATACTTAAAAGCGATGTTACCTCACTATTTCCAATATCACTACAGTATCACTGAACAATAAGGGAAATAAAATATTTTTTGAACCTCCTTGCATTTCCCAGCAAAATGTGGAACTGATGAAAAAACTGATGGGGGAAATATTGACTTAAAAAAAAAAACATTCTTGTTACTGGGATTTTTTCATTCTACATATTTGTCTTCCCCTGTCACCTCCTCTTCCCCCTTTTCTCCCCTCCCCTATTCCTCCAATTATTTGAACTGTGTGTGGAGTTAACCTGTTAAGAGGGTAAGATTAAAGCCATGGAGAGGCTAAATGACTTCTCCAGTGTTATGCAGGAAATCTTGGTAATGGAATTGAACATAAATGCATATTTATACTTTGTATTTCCTTAGAGCAGATAAACCTGATGTAACAGCTATCACTTTTTATTTTAGGAAGCATTGCAAAGCAATTTCATAAAGCACTTCATAGAAAGTAATTTGGATATTGACATGGAAAAACTGCTAAAAAAAATGCAAACATATGGTACGTACATAAAAGTGCATGTACTGATTAGCCTTATCAGACTTGAACTTCAACTTAGAACTACATTAAGTTGAAATTGAATGTTCTACCTACTTCAATGATACTAAAGTAATGTAATAAGAGATTTTACTCCCTTGAGTTAGTCTCAAATCTTTCTAATTGTCTTTTTTCTTTTGCGTGGATAATTTGAATTTCAAAATATTGAAACAATATTGGTAACAAATCAGAATGTGGGCTCTGTGTCCCCCTTAAGTGAGAGACTCGAATTTGAATCTGCTCTCTCTCAGAATGATTTTCTTAACCAGTGAACTACTGCCTAGTCTGTGCACACCTCACCCTCATGGTGAAGATGGATCATAATACAAGCCCACAGAATCATTTCCACTATTGGAAAGATAGAAGGGAGGAAAGAATAAGTCTCTTAAGCTCAGGGCCTGCTGGAAATTTAGCTGTCTCAATACATTTGTTGAGTAACAGAGGAATTTTGTTTGGGTGCAACTCTGGGAACTACATGATAGGTTATGGACAAACAATACTTCATTAAATAGATATTATGATCTCTGTAGTCATCAGATCCACCATCACCACTGCAGACAACATCATGGAAATCTCTGCCTGTGTTTCTCAAGATGTAGCTTTTTAACAGAATTAAGGACATTTGATAAATGGTTAATAGTCTTGGATGCTCAATACAGAATATGATTTAAGTAAAGTAGTTTATGAAAGTAGAATTTCTTTATTTTAAGGGAATATAGTTGATAAAATTGACATCATATAAAAAGTGAAAGTAAATATGGGCTATAGATCACAAGAGCATTTATGCCTTTGTGAAACTCCTCTCTCCTCTTCTGCATTTACACTTTGATTACACTTCTTTTTACAGATTCACTTTGTCATTTTACTTCTTGAAAAATGACTATGCAGTCCTATTTTTATGTTAGCTTGTGTATTTTTTGTTTATTTTATTAGTCCAAAATTCTGTATAACTGTTACTGTAAATCTCTATTCTTATGTTTGTTTTTTAAAATTTCATTAATCTTACATTGTATCAGCTATTTAGACCTGTAATTACCTTACTTGATCCAATTAAAGCCTTAAATGTATCCATATATGTTACTGGTTGTACCACTCACAATCTGTTCTTTTTCCATCCAAAGCTCAAGTTTTCTAAAATCACCTATCTGTGTGATTATGTATTTTGTCTTCTAACTAAAGAAAATATTCCCTTGTTTGATCACACCTACTCTCACATTCAGATGACTTCTAGTTATTCTCAAATCCAAGAGATTTGCTTTGCTTGTGTTTGTATCTTTTCTTCTCTACAATGCTATAAAAATTGTTAACAGACTTAGTGACAAGTTATTCACCTCGCTATTCCTGCTGGAAAGTGTTGTGTACAGAGTGGATAGACACAGAACTCTTCCAACCTCTCTAAAAAATCATCATGCTGTAAGACCCTACAAAGTTATCAATTTCTAAAGCTGTTTTACGCAGTCGTTGAGTCAGATTTACTCACCTGGATCAAAGTAAGTATTAAGCTGAGTGCTGAAAAGATTATGGTTTTCTTTATAAACCCTTTGTTACTTTCTAAGCTAGGTGTGTGTGGGCAAGGCGACTCTTTTCCTCTATACTTGCTTTCCAGCCCAGCGATTTGCAATCATTTCCTACCAATTATATATAAACCCTGTCCCATTACAGCTTGTGAGTTCCTTGCTGGGCACAGTCCTTACAAACCTCTCAGGAGGCACTGGGAGGCAGTTGTGCTGCAGGCTCCTCTTTTAAATTCTTGCTTGCTGAGTCTCTCTCTTGTCCATCTTCTGTTATTTCTCCCAAATGTGTTTTTTTGCTATTATGGAATCTCCCTTACACAGGGCTACATGTGACTCATAGTGTAACAGCCTGGGTGATAAAAAAACAACTAAAAACAAAACAGCCAGCTTTCCTTCATGCTACCCCTCTACTGTCTTCATTGTAATGAAGTTTTATGTGTATTTAGAAAGCTGGAAACAAACAGCTCTAATGTCATCACTGAAAACTGTACCACCACCCAAATTTCCTGATACCTAGAAACTTTCTTCCAGTTTCTGACCTCAATTTATTTATGCCTGATTTATTCTAATTTATTCTTCTATCATTTTTTAATCTTAAATAGCACTTGTATGAGTGGATTTACAAAAATCAGGGACAGGTTAAACAAGCTGAGTGGAAGATGAAGGCTGACTTGGTTTGTAACAAAGGATGAAGATAACAGCAAACACAGATTCACCAAGCTTTTTATTCATAATTGCTACATTTATAAATGGAAAAATACAAGATTGGCAACTCTGTAGATCTCAATTCTAAACCTTTCCTGTGGATTGTATCTGTTCATATATATGTCTTATTTCTGTGATGGAATACAGAAGTTCATGCACGTTGCGAAAGAAAATATATTCTTCCAGAAAACTTAAAGTATGACATACTCCAAGGAAACAGCAAGCTAGAAGATGTTTCTTATGCTAAAATATTCAATAACTTAATTAACAAGAGAAGCTTTTTTTAGTTAATTGTTGATTTCTAATTAAGGTCTTGTGTGTGTATATTTCACAGAATGATAGAGTGGTTTGGGTAGGAAGGGGCTTTAAAGATCATCTAGTTCCAACTCTTCTGCCATGGGGCCACCTTCCACTAGGCTGGGTTGCTCACTTTAGGGATGAAGCTGCAAATACAGCTTCTCTGGGCAACCTGTTCCAGTGTCTCACCACCCTCACAGTAAAGAATTTCCTCCTAATATCCCATCTAAACCTATCCTCTTTCACTTTAAAGCCATTCCTTCTTGTCCTGTGCCGTTTTAAAAAGTCTCTTTCCAGTATTTCTGTAGGCCCCTTTCAGGTACTGGAAGGCCACAAAAAGGTCTGGAAGGCTTCTATAAGGTCTCCCTGGAGCCTTCTCTTCTCCAGGCTGAACAACCCCAATACTCTTAGTTTGTCTTTATAGGGGAGAATATGTGTAGGGCTATATATGATAACATAAAGATATATATGAAAGCTTAACCCTACCACTAGGGCTTAATGTTAGGAATATTCTGTTCTTTCTAATGCCATAAAAAAGTAGCATCAAAAGTGTTTCCTTTACTGTCTTCCTCAAGGATAGTCATAAATAAGACATATAGGATCTATATTTGGTACTGGTTTCTCTCAACCTATGAATTCACCCTGTCATTGTTTGCCTATCTTATGAATTCTAGACTGTCAGTTCCTCTACTTTTTCTCCGTGTGCTCCTTATCCTTTCTCACTGTTAATCATGTCTCTTCTTCAGATTGCTTCATAGATTTTTTTACTTATCTGCCTTCCTATTGTAATATTTCCTGTGCTGATGCTAAATAATATCTATGCTCCAGAATTTGTCTGTCACCACTGTTATCAAATGATGTCATCACCTACCCTTTTTAAAGCCTATATCCTCAAGTGAACCTTGAAAATTTGTGTTGGATGTTTTACAACATTATTTTTTCCCTGAGAAATTCAAATGTTTTCATTAAATCGAGATGAGTTAAGGTTGTTTCTAGATCCTGCTGTCCTTCTATTTATTTTCTCAAATATAAGGATATAGCACTATCCCTACATTCTATACCAATGGATGAAGATTTGAATTTCTCCAAAGGTTCAGTTTTTTTGGAAATGAGGCTTTGCTGGAGGTATACATTCATCCTGGATCCATAGATAAAATCAAAGTAAAAATACAGGGGTTGTAGGCTTTTTTTCAGATGTTTTTAAATGTGGGGCTCCAGTCAAAATACTTATGCTCTATATTTAAAGTTCTTGAAATATTCACAGTGTCAGGTAGAAACGAATCGGCCAATACATTATTAAACGACAGATTAGTCTTTACTGTGATGTTTGAAGTACAGCAATTCCCTTTATATTTGTGGGAGGAGTTATGGAGACAAGAAAATGTTAGAAGTCCTGCAGCTTCAAAGGCCTGATGTCTTTCTAAAACTTTGCTCTAGTTTGTTACATTTTTGTTCCTTTGAAATTGAAGGAAAATGTAGCTCAGGCTTGTAAAAGCCACTGAAACATGAATGGCACTTCCACAAGCTCACACTAAAATTCCTATGCTTTTTAAAACAAAGGGTATTTACTCTTACAGGATGTGCAAGTGACGACACACCTTCTGTTCCAATCATTAAAACTAAGGAGTCCAATTTGTTTCCTCATTTTAGAAACCATGATGAACAAGATGCTTAACAGCTCAGCAAGTAAACAGATTGACCTGTTGTCACAGCTTGTAGTAAATATCTCTTCCTGTGTGTTACTGGACCGTTTCCAGCCTTTTGACTCTGTGGAAAAATTGCAGGAGAAGGCTCATGAACTCATGCAGCAAAATAATCTTTTGGCTAGTAAGTCCGTTATGTAAAAGGCATATTGACAGAATAGTTCAGAGTTTGTAGTTGTTGTCTATGTTTATCGATAAGATAGGTTAAGCTTATGCAGTTTCAAAATGTGTATTGAAACACATATAATACAGGCAAAATAAAGTAATATATACTGTAAAGAAAAACTATATTGTTTTAACTGTGGAATAGCCAAATGAATACTTGTAGCCTGTTATTTATAACAAAATATTTAAAAGAATGGTCATAAATGTTTAAAGTAGAAAAAACTGAAAAAATGTAGAATGCTGAGGAAACTGACTACTTATTATGACAAAATCATCTAGTTAATCTAGTTTACATCCTTTCAAAATTTAATTATTATATTCTTGACTTTGTAAAAAGGAGGAAAGAAATGGGTTTTGGTAAGGTTTATTCTTAAAGCAACATCTCAGAGAAATTCTCTTGTTTATTCAGAGTAAATAAATTCTTAAGAAATGGGTATATTTTTTGTTTTCCTTGGGATTACGCTCTCTATCCTTTCCCCACGTTATATGCTTAGAGAATCAATTAATTGTACAAAAAAGTTTAAAAGGCAAGTGTGTTTTTCTTAATACACACACTTTCTCATCTCTCAGAAAATGCTGTAAGTTGCATGTAGCCTTTCCAAAAAAGAGACCCATTTAAGTCCACATGAAGTGTGCCACATTTTCCCACTGTTGTTTTGGTTTTTATTGTCTCCTTGGACTCCTGTAAGTATACAACAGAAGGCATAAGAAACAAGTTGTAGAGACTGAAACTACTCAATCTGGAATCCTATGCTTTTTCTGTAACCTGCACAGTACCCCCCATTTACAGAATGTCAGTGGCTATACTCCATCAATATGAGACTAACAGGTCATACCATGAGATAAGGAGAATTGCTAAAGAGTACTTTATATGAGCAAAATTGTTTGTCCCTTCAAGGGTTGAAATGAACAGATAAATCTTGGCGCTCAGAAAATTGAATTGTCAAGTTCTAGATCAATTTTTTTCTTCCACTTACCTGGAGAAAGGTCATATGGTACCATAAGCCAAGACATTTCTTGAGATTTTTTTTTTTTTTTCGGTACTCTGGCCTTATAATCACTTCAAACTATTAGAGAGAGAAAGGGACCTAATGTGTCCAACATGTCAATGTTACATGCTCAGACGTAGGCATACATTCCTTTCCAAAGCAAGATATTAAACTAGAGTGGAATTTTCCTTGCTCCATTTGTAGTCTTCAGAGCCTTCATTGCCTCATGGAATGTCTTAGGAAATCAACTGTTTGCATAAATGGGAAAATGAGATTGACCAGTTGAAAGAAATAAGCTTTGCAGCCGACTATTTTATATCTTAGTCTCTTTCAGAAAATCAGATGGTAGGTAAGACACCTTTCCCCTTTCCTAAGGAAAAATAGGGCAACATTTCACATTCGTCAAAAAGTCCTAAAAAGTCTGAGTCATCCAGACTGAAAATACAACCATTTCCATATATGTGGCTTCATCTTTACATCTTGTATTAAGCTTTCATCTGCCTTTTTTTTTTCTTTATACAGAGCTAGAGAAAATAAACATAAAAATTCTGCTGCGCTAAAGTAGAAGTTTTGTAATTGAGTTGAAAATTAATATCAGGGTAAATTTTAGTGAGTTGGTACTGTTTAATTTTTCACCCACTTCCAGAGGTTGCTATCTTTTGATGGACAAATTTTATGGCTGCTACTTTCACTGTGGAATTGAGAACAATTCCCAAAAAAGAGTTAAGTCTGGATGCAAAGAGAAATTGCAGTTTAAAAAGGAAAATCACAGAATAAATTTTCTCAGATAAAAATGATTGTTTCAAACTCATGTATCATGTGAATAATTTTTTACATTTCAAATTCATGAACGCAAAAAATGAAAACTACCATTATTGTGTTGGATGTCAAGAAAGTTTAGAGACCTCCCCTGACAGGTGAATGTATCCCATATTGTATGGTAATTAGCCATGAGTTAGCTATAGAAATAGCATAGATCATATAAGCTTGGTTATGAAGCTTCCTTTCTTCCTGTGCCAGGTATCATCTTTGATACACCGAAGAACAAGAGGCAAGATTCTAGTGATGGCCTTCCAAGACACATTTCATACACAATTAGAACCAGTGTTCTCTATAGCATGAGAACAGATTTGATTAAAAACCCAACATGGAAATCCCATCCCCAGAAGTTACCAGCTGATGGGTTTAAATACAACCATGTCTTTATTCCTCTTCAAGACATGATTGAAAGGGCAATTATTTCAGCACAGACTGGGATAGATACCTCAGAGACAGCCATTCAGGTGCAAGCCATGCCTTACCCTTGTCATACCAGTGATCTGTAAGTAAACTGTCATCTTTTTAATTCAATGCATTATCCTTATTAGACCAGTGCTAGAGAACTTCAGAACCTATTAGGTTCCCACTTTTTAGTGGGTGAATGTATATCTTGGCACAGGGTTGAACCAGTATATCCAATACTACTCCAGTATTACAGCATAGCAAATGTTGTCCAACAGCTGTGTTTAATATAACATGTTATCTAACATCTGCCTGGTAAATGACCCCTTACAAGCTGTTTCCGGGTATACTGTGGAGTAGTCTGCTGGACAGAGGCTGTGTCAATATACTGTGCAACTAACTTAGAGTATTCTAAGAGATCCCTTTTCTATCCTTAGTTGTCCTGTACACAAACTGTAAATTGGTCCCTCGTGTGTGTTGAAATACAGTGTGAAGTTGATGAAGGAAAAGTGTAGGGTTGTTGTTTGTAAAAGCATGAAAACATCCTGACTATTAGATTTTAAAATTAGTCAGTGGTAATAAATCTATTAAAGTGGAGTAAAAGTTGACTGAGTCATGTTATTCCTTACTGTCCAAATATGTTACTTTGCCATAGACACAAATCTGAATTCTGTCGGACTTCAAATGGAATCCTAAAGAGTAATTATATAGTTGTATTTTTGGAAATACTAATATAATAATGTAGTACCAATATGTATATTTAGCCCGTTACATAAAAAATAAGTGGTTCTAACCAGAACAGGAATAAGTGTTAGAGTTCATATCAGATCTTATTTTGTGCATACATTGAGAATAGTCCCAATATTAACCTAGTAACATTCCGCTAGAAAATATTTTACCTTTGAGGGCTGACAATTCTGCATCTATGTTTTCTCATAGATTCTTGAACAATATAGGGTTTTTCTTCCCACTTATGATGATGCTAACATGGATGGTTTCAGTTGCTGGTATGGTTCGCAAGTTGGTTTATGAAAGAGAAATTCATCTTGAAGAGGTAAGAGGCAGATTAATCTCTGAAAAGAAAGTTCATTTATTATGGTGCACTGAAATGCAAAAGTTACGAAGACCTTTTAAGTACTCATAATGTTGTACTCAGATGGTTTGTTTTCATTTGTTTTCATTTGTTTCCTCCGGGCAGAAGGTTCTAATTCTAGCTTCTAACTCAGATTCACAACATTGTTTGAGCACTAGCATGCAAATATTATCCCTGAGACAAAAAAACAAAAAGCAAAAGAACCATAAAAGTTGAAGCTGGAAATTGTTATTTGGAAAAGGTCCTTGTGAATAGAACGGGGTTTTTTTGGATTCTTTTTCATGTTTTGCTCTATGGTCTGTAATGATAACACTAACTTAACCAATTTAAAAATTTGTCATGCATTGTCATGCATCAGAAATATTAGGAAAGACAACACATAAGAAAAGGGACAATTATTTGCTTATATCAGCAGCTAGTCTTTACAGGTGCTAATCATATGGAAGGACAGGGGGGTTTGTGGTACATTTTCTATGTAAAAATATAATTTTACATAGAATTTAAGAATTATGCTGGTCTCAGTGATCAGCAGAATCACTGCTTGAGTAAACTTTTTAATTTGGGGAATTACAGGAAACTTATCTAATTTCTCTACTCTTTGTATTGTAAGATAGATTTTTTTAATGCTTCAAAATATTAAATTATTTTCATATCATATCATAAAGTTAATTTTGATCCTCTTAGGAAAAATGTTTCAGAGGTTGTATTAGATTGTATCCAAGAGCGTTTTTTAAAAAAAGATGGGTGATACTAAATTATTATTTGCCAGGTATCGTTATTATGTCAATATGTAAAGGTTTACAGACATATCTGTATGGTACTTTTAGTAGAGCAAGAGGCTGCAAAAAAACCCATTTGTTTATACAATGCTGTGCATATACTCCGAATTTTTAGTGTATAAATGGCAAACTCACTGGAGGAGCCAGTAATCTGACATCTGGTCCTGCAACCTTTGCAAAAGAGAGTTGTGCTGAGCATTATAATCTCTTGTGTTTTGTATGTAATCCTGGAGAATGCCCTGCTCAATACTGTGTTTGATCCTGGAGATAGCACAGGAAAAGGGAAAAGAAACAAGCAATTTCAGGAGAAGATGACTTCCTTTGGGGAGGTGCTAGTGTCTTGGTGGCAATATTTTGTTTAAAAAAGAAAAAAAAAAGAAAATTTGTTTCCTAACTTTAACTCTCTTTGCTGTGTTGTCTTGCAGTATATGAAGACAATGGGTGTACATCCAGCCATTCATTTCTTTGCTTGGTTTCTTGAGAATGTCATTGTACTCACAATAAGCAGCTGTGCTCTGGCCATCATTTTAAAAGCAAGTGGTATCTTTGCTTATAGCAATGGCTTCCTTATCTTCCTTTTTCTCCTGGAATTTGGAGTCACAGTTATTATGCTAAGCTATTTCTTGGGAGTGTTTTTTAGCAGTGCCGATACAGCAGCTCTGTGTGCCAGCCTTGTCTATATGATCAGTTTTTTACCCTACATAGTTTTGTTGGTCTTGCAGAACCAGCTGAGTTTCATCAGCAAGATTATAATGGTAAATATTTGTTTTCCTTTTCTAATTTTTCTCCTCCAACCTTGCTGTGGATTTCCGTAGTTTAGAAACTTTAGATTATAATTCACTTATTTTTTCCTAGGTTTCTGTTTGCTTTTGTGTTCACTAGAAATAAATCACATTAATAACTATCCAATTAAGAAAATATTTAGAATGTAGAAAGGAACCAAAAATAAATTGTCAGGGAAATTTTGTAAACCTACAGAAAGTATCAGGAAGTTGCATTCCTCATGCCCATGAGTTCTCTTAATATTTTGACCTCAAAATATTTGTAATGTTAGATCAGCTGATGACATGCCAATTCTGAAAGTCATTTTTTGTTTGGAGGAAAACTAGTGATTGATTCTCTGTTGAGTAAAATTGGAGATTAGATCAGAAATTTGTCTAGCTATACAGTCTGAGGTATATGATTCTTTGACGTAGGTTCTTCAGGGTCCTTTCCTGTTTTGTGTATGCCACAGGCTGTTTCATGTCTTTGTACTGTCTTAACATACTGTATCCCCGAATGTGACATCAAATATCATCATCATACATTGCAAACCATTTTTCACACATAGCTTGACTCTTTCAGAATAACTCATGTATCAAATTAAACTAGTGGAATAATTCATACACTATTAAAAAAAAAAAGCTCACTTTTTCAGTGTCAACCAGTCAGATAAAATATACAAGTTCTTTGCATACAAGTAAACATGGATGTAAGACTGCAGAATTCAGGCATAAATAGGCAAAGTGGATTTTTTGTTTTCTGTTGCTTTTTTTTGTGTGCATCAGAGAACTTGCACACCTTAAAATCAGTTATTTCGAAACAATGTTTCAGATATCCTGCTGTTACGACCAGCCCCAGAAGGAAAGGGTAACCCTTGTTCTTGTTAATAAATCCCTTGGGGTGGATCAGAGTCAAACAGCATTGAATAATCAGTGTTTATAAATAAATATATATAGGGTTTATTTTAGAACAATTTTGTTTCAAAGGTAAACAGGTAAACAAATTGTTGCCATTTTGGGTGTTATCATCTATAGTAATACAGCAATATTAAAGCATAGCAATTTTAAAGCATAAAAATAACACTTAAGGAAATGTATAAGGGAGAGAAAGGGAAAGAAAGGATAAGAGTCCTAAGATATGTATATATAGTCACCACCCGCTGGATCCAGCAATGAAACTTCGTAGTTGCGGCTTCCATGTCTGTTGGTTGAAGTGGTGATTATAGTTCTGTCTAAGTTATGGTCTTGATTTGTTGGGACTGGGGGAAGGCCCCCCCAAAACTCAAAGATTATAGACTTCAAACTCAGGAACTCCTTGTGGGAAGGTGGGAACTCTTTGTACCTCTCCTGGGGCAGTGGTTTTTCAATGGATAATGTCACGGGACATGTCACGAGTCTTCAAGCCTTTGATGCTTCCCAGAGGGGTCTTCACAGCAGAGTCATCATATAAGGGAGGACATTGGCATGATAAGAAGGATTATCCCACTTTGCAGGATTTGCAGGAAATCCAGGGTTGTAGCTTCAGGTGTGCATGCCCTTCTGCACCTGGGATAGTTATCTAACTTATCTAACCTGAAGGTCCTTTCACAGTGGGCATGTTCACGGAGGGGCAGGCTTTGCTGGGTGAACAGCTGCTTCTTTTCAGTTTGCTACAGTGGCCAAAAGTGTTTTGGTGATTTTACAACGTTTAAGCCATTAACCATTTCAGTCTCTGACACTTGCCTTTGCTGAAAATCAGAGACAGAAGCATGTGAAAAAAGCAGTAATTACTAACAGAAGAGAGGGCCCATCATGTGGTGAAACCCTGGAAACGTAAGAGACAGGAACTCAGGTGATGGGAATTAGCACAAAATTCTCTGTACAAATACATAAACCATACCAGTGATGATTTTGATTTTTTTTTCCTAAGAAACAGCCTATATCATACTTCTTTCTTTAGAGAGCTGTCAGGATGGGTTCCGTCACACTTTCTTGCTATACTACATCACTAACTTGCTATTTTCCATTCCATACTTTCGTGATCCAGCACAACTGCATTTCTTCTTGAAATTCAAATGTTATTTCCTTGCACAAAAATGCTGTCTCAGCATATAGTACCTAATGTGCATGTTCTTTTTGCTTTTGTCTTTTCTTGAGTTCTGGTCTTGCAAAATTGAGTAGGACCACTGCTCTTATCACAAAAAGTAAATTCCTTTGCATACTTTTACATCATAAGTTTTCAGTACGTGGTAGATTTATGATAGTCTAGGTCCTGTTATAAAATTAAATAACACTTCTCAATATTAATAACTGGGTCAGTGCAGCCCTTTAAGGTGGAGCAAATACTACTGAAGTTTGTGGGGGAGTGTTGTTAAAACATAAAAAGAAATAGCTATCATTAGCCTAAGTGAAAAGAAAAAAAAGTTTGTTTATTTTATGCTTGCTTTCATTATCACAATTTATTTTATTTCATGGAACTTGTTGATAACATGTTTTTATTTGATGTTCACATCCTCTTTCTCCTCTGGTATTGTAGTGTCTTCTTTCTACAACTGCCTTTGGGCAAGGAATATTTTTCATTACACACTTTGAGGGCCAAGAAATAGGTAAGCTCTCCAGAAGAAGAAGCATTGTAATTATTTCAAAAAATAACGTTGGAAATGTTTTTCACTTTGTTTTGAAAAAAATCTCTAATGAGTTAATAGGATAAATGAAGTCCAGGTATGTAAATGGATGTAATCCTTTTTTTTTTTACTAATATGGCAAGATCAGTATTAATAACAGTGGATGTTTTAAACTACTAGGTATTGAAAAAGTACCATAGTGGTACAAGAGTTGGTAAGAGTGGAAGAGATAGTTTCAGAAAACATTACTTAAAATTGTAACCAGACACTTTGTCAAAAGGACTCATCTTTACTGAAGGAATGGCAAAATGTGTTTTGGGAAAAAGTACTTTTTTTAACAATCATAGAAAAAGAAATGTAGAAGCAATATCATGACCAACTTTACTGCAAAAAAAAAGTAGCATTTTCGGTAAAAAAATACAATGCTTTCAATAAATCTACAACTTGGTTACTTTTGTTTTCCATTTAGCAATATGGTAGCTTTCTGTAGTACTAGTGTTTTGCACCTTCTTTCTTCCTTTCATGTCCTCTGCAATATAATAAATTTATGATGCAATTACTCAGTGAGTTTGCTCATGGTTATCTCTAAATGCAGTCGATGCACACAAATGCTTCTAAGTTAGAATTCACAGATTTAAATTTTCAGATTTAGCATTATAGAAATGGCATTAAACTTTGTGTAATCCTTTTCTTTATATCAGCAGAATGGCTTAAAGCCTGATTCATTTGTCAGTGCCCCATCTTGTCAGTGTTGCAGTTCTTTTTCTTTTGCCAAATAAACAGCCCTTTCTAGAACAACTTCCCTGCATTTTCCCAACAGCAGTTTCACCTGCTGTTCTAAACAGAGGCATGTAGAGGCATAGCAATTCATTTCTATTCATTAGGATTACTGTTATTAACTATGATTTGTTTTGTACTAGTGCTTAAATACCCAGAAGTGTGTGGTGTTGATGTATTTGTGATCTTTAATGCTGTACTGATTTAGCTTTGACCTTTAAAAAATTGTTATTATTACTCCCAGGAATTCAGTGGAATAATATGCACCAGTCAATGGCACAAGGAGGATGCATGACCTTTGGATGGATGTGCTGGATGATGTTCTTTGACTCCATTTTGTATTCTATAGGTGGCTGGTATTTCAGCAATATTATTCCTGGTAAGATCTTGGACTTGTTCTTATTTTGTGTTTTTGAAGAAGTTATTGAATAAAATAGATAGAATAGGCTTTCCTCATTTTATGCAACTAAAACAAAAGTCTTTTTCTGAGTTAGGGTTTTGATGTGACAAACTGTCTGACTGCCTTTAGGGACTGGGAAATAAAGTTTTCTAAGATACACAAATATTGAGTAATGCTAATACATGGAATATAATTTGTAGCAAGGCATGAAATATGTTTTATTTGCTCATAGGGATGACTAATATCTGATAGAATTAGAAATTTATTGGAAATTCACAGTAACAGAGCTCAGTCTAATAGCAAAACTTCCTGTGAAAATGACAAGTTTTCTGAGTCAGTACTTAGGCTGAAACATGAGGCATGTTTTCAGATCGTAAAGGCTTCAGACAGCCGGGTAATTGTATCTTGCTCCCAGTCAGTCCACAGTCCAATGCATAAAGAAAACTAACTTTCAAGTATATTTTCAGAAGGCAGTGGTTTGGGTTTTTAATTTTTTTTCCCTTAACCAAGTTTTATGAGTATTATTGAATTGGTCGATGTATTTTCAATCATAGCCTCATGCCTCACTAGCTGTTTAAATTTACCTTTCCTCTGATTTGGATATGTCACCTTTTCTTCCAGTCACTTTGTATTTGTTTAAAAAAAAAATAAATTTTGCCTTGAAAGATAGGGCTGGGTGGAATATACAACTGAATTTAAAAAAACTTTATCTTAAATTGACACCTGCCCTTTGGTGTCAGTGAAATGTAACTCTAAACACACAGAGTGTGTACTGTGTGATGGGTAAGTGATGCCTGGAAAGATTGGGCAATGCCAAAGTTTAGGTTGTGTATAGAAGCATGTTTTTGCCCTTTCTGTTTGTGTGCCACTATAAATGTTTCTTATGGCAGCTGATTTGTTTACATTGTGTTGATAGTAATTTCAGAGTAATATTTATTGGCTGATGCTATGGATTATGTTTATAACAAAAAATAAGATTCTTTACCTTGGCAGGCCATTTGGTACACTTTCTTTCCTGTAGGTTAGATAATGTTAGGCTGTGCCTACATACTGTTAAGTCTATGATCCTGTTACACTTTGAAGCTGATTTGGAGACAGGGTAAAGCACAGTATCACTGAAGTTTGATTATTCTAGGGCAGTACCTGGTGTTATGAACAAATGACTTTTTTTGCACTTTATTATAAAGTTTGTTGAGTGCAGCCAAGGATTTGAGCTAATTAAATGGTCTAACCAGGTCTTTGTAAGTAGCGATAGGACATTAGTAGCCTATAAACAGATACAAAATGACTATAAATTTTTCAACAGTTTATATCATAATTCTAATCTAGGAAAATTTGGATCAAAACACCGATGGTACTTTCCCTTTACTGTTTCCTACTGGAAGAACCTGTGTGGTGCAGAGAGGAGGAAGAGACATTATCTGAATTCTAATATGTTTTTCTTCAATGAAAACTTCCAAGAAAAAGGTCTGTAGTAATAGTATTTTAATAATGTTGGGTTTTTTTCTGAAAGGTGGGCTGATTGTGATCAATCTGCTTTTATCATTGCTTGGCCCTATATTATGTGTTTTGATCTTGTCACTTTCTCTCTTTCATTATATAGTATATACTATGAACGTTATATACTAACTTATATTGTGCTGTCACCTGTAATGCTTGATTCATTCAGTGAAAACTGTTGTGTACGAATATTTAAGAAAACTCTTTAAAGCTGTAAAACAAGTATCTCTTTTGTTCATTGTGTCCCAGTGTATTGCCTCTCTGCTTGGTTAGGAGCTTTTGGAGTTCAGTGAAGCCTTTTGTACTCTTACTGAATCTGAAGAGTGTTGGGCTTTATTAACTTTTTTTAAAACTGGCTTCTTATTTCAGTGAAAAAATTAATTTGTTCATTTTTTCCCTTCTATTTCTTATTTTTTCTCTTCTGTAATCACTGTTCTTTCTGTCTCTGCTTCTTAGCCTTTTGTTTGAAAAGCAACTGTTATAACTAATTTTTATCTGCTTCCAGATACTTTCACTTCTCTTCTGTGTGTTTACTTGCTTACAATTAATTTAGGCAGGTTTTTTTGTTTGTTTGTGGTTTTTTGTTTGTTTGTTTTATTGTTTGGGGTTTTTTTTCCCCTCTGCCTCTCAGTTCTCTGTGAGGACATTTAATTTAGATTTTTGGAATGAAGGAATAAGTCACTCTCACCTATATTCCATCTTGCACCTTAGAATAACATTGTGGGTTGTGCTTCTTTGAAAGTTAAAATAGCTTGGAAATGATCCATTTGTCTGTAGCACAGGTGAAGAAGCTTAACAACTCAGCAGTTTTACATACTGGTATCTCCTGGAGAAGGGCAGACTTCAGAATGTCTTGAGGTTCATTTAAACACTTGTGGGAAAACTATTTGTATGAATTTTGCTGGAATTTCTGCAATTTGGAACAACTCCATTTTGTTGAGATGATTGCCTTTGGTCCTTACCTGAAACAAAGATTTCCAGTATTTCTCTCTGATTTCACCACATTGCCTAAGCTTGGTGTATTGCTTCTCCTCTGTTTGACTGATTCATGTCATGTGGCTGATAGCGAATCCCCTTTCTGGGAATGCTAAAGCAAAGGAGCTTGCTGTCTTCCATAAGAATTGGGTGTCACTGTACCAAATATGGGGTAAATGCATTCATGGAGAATTTTCTTGGAACTTGCTCCCTGGTGATTTCTGCACTTGTTCCGTACAACCCAGGTAAGGGGTGGTTCCATGGGGGTGGAGAGCACTTAGGAAATCAGAGGTGTGTCAGGGAATGGCTGGCATGTAAGTCCTACCAGTTGGAAATACAACTAGAGCAGGGCTGGCAGAGGCCTGGGTGCTGAGTATCTACTTGGAACTCTTCTTCGGAGAAGTCCTAAGGTGATCAGTTTAGTGGTTGCAAGTAACTTGAAGCTCTTCCTCTGAGTCTTACCTAAGATACATCGCCTGAGGCTCACTCTGCACTTCAATGTTTTTTTGTTAAGATCCAGGATGCAAATTTAGGAAACAGTGGAAAGGGCATAAAGAATGTTTGTTGATGGTTTTAGTCTGCAGACCGAAAGACAGAGAAGGTAACTGGGAGAGGTTCGTGGGTAGGAAGACCTCAGAAATGTCACAATAGCTGGTAGTGCCTTTCTTGAAGTGACCTCAAGTTTAGAAAGAACTTTTGCCAGAAGCTTAAAATTGATTGTGAAAAGAGCAAAGCAGCTTTTTCATTCACAACATAAACAAACCTATCGTTGAAAAAATTATATAATTTTTTATTTATAATTTGATTTATGTAATTTGGTTCTTATATAAAACATAATTCTCTGTTATTGCAATGTTTACATTTTATTTATTTAAAAGTATTAAATACAATGTAAATATAAACAATAAATATTTTATGTAAATGTATATTTCATATATATTGAAAAGGATAATTCTCTCTTCTCATAATTCTCATCCATAGCAGTTTCTTTTTTTTGGGCATTCTACTTTGGCTTGCCCTTTTTAAAAAGAAAAAAATAAATTCCACTAACAGATTTCTCAGTTGTAATGAGTCGATAATACATGTTAATAATGTATTTCTGGGGCTGCTGATTGACTGTGCCTCTGTTTGGAAACCCTTCCTCCTGACAAAGAAGGGAAAGTAACTTTATTAGAGTCATATGGTCATCTCGGTTTCCTCAATTGGTTAACACAGTCAGAAAACTGCTGGATATCTACTTGCTTTGAGCACCTTGAATCATGTTTAGACTAGGCTGCTGCTCTGAATCACTTTCCAGAGATCTGCTTTGCTTTGTCGACTGAGGAGAATTGAGAAGATTAACTGGCTATGCCTGTGAAATGTATGTCAATGTTGTTTGCCTGAAACTGAACAGCATATGTGAAGTAGCTCACACAGTTAGAATTTTCTCATACTTAGGGGCATAAAACAATTATTCAAATAATGTTATTCAAATATGTTAGTTTTTTCTGCTAGAAATAAAATATAGCCACTGTTTTATGACCTTATGGAGGCATAACTTGGCATAACTACAAATAGGCCAAATTCTTAGCAAATATTAACTGACCTTGTATCTTTGATTTCAGTGGAGCTTGTGTCAGTTCAGACCATCTGAACATCTGTTCCAGGCCTTGGTAAATGGCAACAGGGATTAAATTAGTTTGTTATTCCCTTTGTACACACGCACATATGTTTAGATTCAGCAACCCTGCTTGTTTTGCTGCCCTTTCCCACACAGAACCAGCACCTCAAAATTGGAAAGGCCCTTGCACTGAAGGAGCCACCATTGGTGTTGTGCTGCTGTCTCTCACCAAAGAGCACATGGATGGCCAGAAGGCGGCTGTTAAAGATCTCAGCCTCACTTTCCACAGAGGGCAGATAACAGCGCTCTTGGGACCTAATGGAGCTGGCAAGACAACAGTTATGTAAGTCTGACATTTAATGCTATTACTCTTCCCTCTGATCTCTGCTACACTTTTTCACTTCAAAATGTTGTGAATTCTTTGCTATGCCTTTCCCCCACCCCAAATAAATATTTGATAAACTCCCCAAAGCACATGGAAAGTGAAGGCTGTATATCTATGACACAGGCAATGTAATGAGTAGAGAACTGAGTCTTCTGTGTCACTTAAACCATAATGTAACAGTTCAGGAGCAGCTTAAGTAGGAGCTGGGAATGTCTGGCTGCGGAGTTGAGCACACCTTGGGGGAGTATTCTTTTCTGGCATTCTATATGTACTCATCACATAGAGAGTGCAGAGTTTTATGGGGTTTTGTGCTTTGCCCCTAGAGGCTGTAAGGGTCTTCTTTTTTTCTTGGCAGTTGACCAGAAATGAAAATAATGAAATGAAAATGACCTTTAAAAATGTCTCAAGTAAGAAGTCTACATTTCTACATTTATGTTAGCTATGATCAGCTTTTGTCAAACTAGCCATGCAGCGTGGGACCTAATTGAGAAATACTCTTCACAGAATACCCTTGTGAAAAGAGAAACAATCACCTGTTATTTTTGTTTGGGAAAAAAATGGATTTTGTTCTGGAAGGAACAATGGATTTTGTTCTAGAAAATGAAGGACTGTTGAGACCATAAAAAACAAAATAAAGAAAAAACCAAACAACCAACCAAAAAAAACCCCCAAAAAACCTCCCTCCCCAAAAACCCCCAAAACCAAAACAATAAAATTGAAACCCAAAACATTAGTGATGTATCTATAACTGTACTCAACTGAGTTGGTGTTGCTCTAAGGATGCCAGGACACGCCTCAGGAAATCCAAGTAATGAGCTATGTAATACAATCATTGCATATTATCTTGAGGAATAATTTTTTTTTCTTAGATCACTGTTAACCGGTCTGTATCCACCGAGCTCTGGTACCATTATTATTGATGGAAAGGACATACGTACTGATTTGGCTGCCATCAGGACAGAGCTGGGTGTTTGCCCCCAGTATGATGTGCTGTTTAACACACTTACGGTGCGAGAGCATCTACTGCTTTACGGATCAGTGAAGGCACCCAGATGGACGAAAGAACAGTTGAATGAGCAAGTCAGTGGGTAAGTTTTTCTTTCATTTGTTGAAATATGCCAAGTAAATCAGTAATGGCTATTGCAAACCACTCAAATAAAAAAGTGCAAATGCAAAAACTATGAGCAAAAGCTAATGGAAACCTCAGGGATTTGTGAACTTTTAATCACATTTCGTGTTCTGAAGTCATGCCTTGAAAGTATATTTCCTAGTGTCTAACCCTTACTTGAATATATTTGTAGTGGAACTGCCAATGTTTAAAGACCTGGTATACAGGACCATCAAATAATGATGTTTTGACTGGAGTGAATGGTTAGGATTGTAGCAGCTGCAGTGGTTCCTGCCTCATACTGTTTGCCTTGCCTCCCCCCTTGCTGGAGAGGAGGGTAGAAAGTAAACTGCTGTGCTTGCCCCAAATTTTTACATAAATCAACACTGGCTTTATATATTTATTATCCTGTATTCCCTCACCTGCAGTGGAAGGAAGGTTAGAAAACAAGAAAAGGTAGGCAAAGGCAGTCTTCATTACAATCTTTCTAAATAGACCATGTTTTCCATTGCCAAATCCAGCCTTGAAATGTTTTTAGTAAATCAAGAGGTTTAAAACCAAACAATCCAATAGAAAAACCAAATCAGAGCTCTTACATTACCTCAGAGGATTTGTCACTTCTCAGGTTGAAAATTTTTGCTAGTGTTTTTGTGCTAATACTTCTTTGATATAGGACTAAATCTTATTTTTGCATCATGTATATTAAACTACTTGTAAACTGTACAAGCTGAGATCTTGTTCACTAGTAGCAAACTGCATTTTCTCTACCTCAGGAATGAAATGGAGCTTTTCTAACAGTGTGGCAGTGCAGATATTTTCTTTTTTACCTCCTAATTCATGATAGACTCTGTGAAGTGCTGTGAAGCTTCCATGCTTCAACGCAAATAAACGCCAAGTTGATGGGACTCCTTAAGTGTACAATTAGGCATGTGCAGAGGCATTTGTGGCAAAGTAGCTTTCCTTTTTGGTAGCTGTCATAAAAACCTGTTATTTTAAAATTTTGATCTGGACAAACTCTGATGTGGGACACTACGTTCTCTCTAGAAAAAATAGAAACAATTCTTTAGAATAACAGAGAAAAACCAAACCCAGTACTTGCAAAATAATATTCTGTATTTTATGGTACTTAGACTGCTGAATTGTAATTTCAGCAGCAGTCTGTCATACTAACGGCACATAAGAACACTCAGGACTCTGCAGGCCTTGCTACTAAGAAAAATTGCATTATTTTTAAAGGCAACAAGTGCTTTAAAAGACTTCAGAGAAACTAGAAAAGCGACAAAAGAATGAAACAAAATTCTCCTTTTATTAGCAAAAGAAGCAGACTTCTAAAGAGATTAATTTTCCTCAATATATATCTATAGAACAATTATAGAAACCTGTTGTCTTAAAGATGAGAAAATCTCTAAGGGTAAATGGCATGGCTTACAGATATGCATATTCACTCAAATGATTCAGGAGATTAGTTTAGCACTGTTGAGCCTTTTATGTCTTGTTTGCCAGGCTGATAGCAGCTGAAAGCTCTTAGGTCAGTGACTAGATGTTCAGAGTGATGAACAATAAATTAATGGTGTTATAGTGCTGCCTTTATTTAGAATATTTCCACACAGATGCCAGATCATCATCAGAGGGCAAGGGCTGAAGTGGTAACGTCTTGTAAGGTATCTCCCAGTCCTTAACAGAGGAATTAGATTAGGTTAGATTAGGTAGTTTTATCTACCTAGGGATCACTAATCTGTTTATTTCACAGAAACGTATCTTCTAAGAGAAAAAGAAAAAAAACTGCAGTGTTACCTTATTTACCTCAAATAACTACACATTTCCTAAAAACTCAGGCATTCTCTATGGTTCTTGATGTAGTTGCAAAATCTGAAGCGCTGCTTGAGTTATGAAACTAACAGTCTTTACTGTCATTTAAAGGGGCTATAATCTGGAGTTTGCTAAAGTTTTTGGACAAATTGGTACTTATTTTATTTGCCTTAATTTAAAAATTGTTGGTTCTTATCTTACAAAATACTTATCCAGAATTTTTGCATCAGATGATGATGAGCATTTATGCTTTGTAGGTAAAGAGATATTTGTTTTCCTATTTGTTTTTGACACCGAAGTGTATAATCAATCAGACATAGTGATTTTATCGCTTTCCATTTGGAGTGACTTTTCAGTAATTCTTCTCTAAGTGGACATGATGTGACCAGAAAAAACTTTCTCAAAATTAGTCTTGTTTCTGTGCTTGTATTTCAGAGCTCTGGAAGATGTGAATTTATCCCAACATCAGTACAAACCTGTTGGAGAGCTTTCTGGGGGAATGAAAAGGAGACTGTCAATTGCCATCTCCTTTATTGGAAACTCAAAGACAGTTGTTCTAGATGAGCCCACCAGTGGAGTAGATCCATGTTCTCGCCGTGGTATCTGGGATGTTCTTCTGAAGTACAAAGCTGGTACAAAGTTTATGCACATAATTTGCTTCCTATTTTCCTTTCTGGAATTTTGTCTCAATTTAAACTGGATAGTCAAAATATAACCGAAATATTATCAGAAATTAGATACATTAATTTCTGAGGAAACACTTAATTGAATTTGAAAACTTTAAGGCAGCCAAATGAGATTACAAGAATTATTTGTTATCACACAGAAAGATGCCCAATCTAAAAGAAGATTGAACCTAGTTCTAAGACCTGTCCTGAAGTTTTTCCCCTCTCTCCAACTTCTCAAAATTACTTTCTGGTTTCCATTTCCCATCTTGCATATATCTGTATGCACTTCCATTTTGCATATATCGGTATATAGTGCATATATACTTCTAATGAAAATAGACTCATCATAAGTCTGCCACATTAATTTTTTAGGTACCAAAAAGTCAAAAATTGATTGTGGGAAGCAAACTCTTCAGCTAGTGAGCACTCAGTTGGCTGTAATAATTAACAGTGAATGATCCATTGAAACAGACACTGACGTTATGTCGTTTTAAGGGATTTCTTATGCTCTTAAAACAGCTGGAGCTTTTAATGTCTTGATACTGCTTGCTATGTATAATACAGGGCAAAGGATGTTTAGAGCTGAATCTAACTCAAATTGTAAATCTGACTGCAGGTTTTGTTTGTGTCCTGTTTTGAAAACTCCTAAACACGTTCCCTTAACGTTAAAGACCCTTGTGAAAGCAAGAGGTGTTTCTCTAGAAACCAGGTTTTGTAAACATGTACCAATCTTTCTGATGTAGGTGTCACACTGATCTTTACCACTCACCACCTCGATGAGGCAGAGGTGCTCAGTGATCACATTGCCATTCTGCAGCATGGCCAGCTGAGGTGCTGTGGTTCTCCCTCTCATCTGAGAGAAACATACGGCCAGGGACACAGTCTAACGCTCATAAAAAAGGTATATTAAAAATGTAGTATACAGAATTTAACCGTGCCTGCCAAGTAACAGCTGTGCATATTCTAAGGGAGGTGTATGTCTCTGCTGGGAAGTAATACATGATATAGATTATTAGAGAGCCAGCAAAACCTGTTTTTATTGGCTTTCTTGGTTGTTTTGGGTGGGTGTTATTATTATTTAGATGAACATAATAACATCTTTGAAAATTATGAATATCAGTAATTAGCTGAAAAGGGTTTTGTCTCACTGTTCTTCATTCATGGGAAATAGTCTCTGCATCCCAAGTGTGACACAGTTTCCTCAGTGGAAATTTTCCTGCATGAATTCTACTATCAAGTCCAATAATTCTGGTAATATTTTTTATGCACAACTATCTTTTTTTCCCCTCATAGCCCTCTATGTTTGAAATCCAGGATCCTAAGCATATTGTTCGGGTCACATCTCTGGTACAGACCCATATTCCAGAAGCCTTCTTGAAAGAGAACAGTGGGACTGAGCTGACCTATGTGATTCCAGAAAGGGCAGATAAGGCCTCTTTTAAAGGTCTTTTTCAAGCTTTAGATCAAAGCCTTCAGCATCTACATGTGACTGGCTATGGCATTTCTGACACAACTTTGGAAGAGGTACTTGTAGTTTTTCTGTGTAATCATATTTTCTTGCTTAGAGAATTTTGTGATAGCTTCCAGCTACTCTTGATTGTATCTTTCATATTCTACAACAATTTCTTGTGAGAAGCATGTTTTCTAAAAAAAAAAAGCAAGCAGTAAGCACAAAAAACCAAAAAACCCAAATCAAGCAAAATCTATACTTTATAGTTTTGCTTTGCTATTAATTTCAGCACCGACTCTACTATGACATATTTCTTATTTCAAGAATCTGATTTGAAGACTGATGTAACCTGTGTAACTCTTAAATGTTTGTTTCTGCATTAACCTAAAGGAAATTTCAAGTGTCATTGATTTAGTGAGAAAAACTGTTGTCCTAAACCTGTAGCATCAGTTCAGTTCAGGTGGCTCTTTGGGTAGAAAAAACATTGCTGAGAATAGTTTCTGGTTTACAAGTTTTAAAGCTTAGGACTTAGCCAAACTGTGGTGAAATATCCAAAGAATATTTTCTGTGTATACTGAGAGATAGAGACTTTCATATATGTATACATACTTACATATTATACACATGTATGTGTGTGTTTGTGTACCAAATGCACAGAGGAAGAGACTCTGTTATACATCTTTATCACTTCTGAATTTACCCCTGTGTAAATTACCACATCAGTGTGAGGTTGTTTCCCTTGGACTGTATTTATCCCATCATCTGTAACTTCTAAATATCAAGATTCCCTAAACAACCACTGTTCAAGTACTCTATTACAGATCTGTAAAAAAAAATCACTTATTCATGTGATGATAGGAGATTAATGTCAGTTTTCATAGTTTACAAGTTTAATAAACATTTTACATAATGCTATGAAGTAAAATACATTCCTGCTATACAATTCTATGGGGAAAGTCAAAAGTTTATCGAAAAGTTGGTTTTTTCTTATATAGGGTGATTAACATGCAGTATGAAAGAATGCTGTTCACTGCCAAACTTTATAGATTTGGAGACAATGTAGATACTGAGAATACTTTTGGATTACATCTTCATGCAATAACATAGGACTTTCCAGAACTGACACGTATAAAGTAAATATGAAATTGTCATTGATATGAGGAAGCTTCCAAGTGTGCTCAATCTATTGCTCAGTTGAGAACTTGCTTTCAGCTCTCTTGTGAAGGGGACATTTAAAAACTGCTTTAAATGTTGTATTAGATATTAATGTATCACTCTTCAGCTTGAAGATTTAATGAATTAGTTTGGGTTGATTTCTGTCATCTTTGCATCTCATCATTAGTTGTTGTTACAACCTCAATTCTCCATTCCCTTATCAAAAGCCTCTTTGCGTTGGGAACTAAATGGATGGCATATAATAGCACTATTCATTCTATTCAAGGAATTCAATCTGGAAAAAAAGAACCCTGACTTCAAAGGAAGAAATATGTTATAAATTTTATTTTATCCTTTCTTTTTGTTCTTTTATGCACTCACCATTATTCTTTTTCAGTCTAAGGGACACTCACACTCTCTAAAAATCATACTCTCCGAGGGAAACTGGACTTCCATTCATATTTCAAAGGATCAGTTCTGACACTTTCAAATCTTACTAGTATTATATTTGCTTCATTTTAGGCTTTAGATATCTTTTCCAACCATTTGTATCTGTGTATTTTATAATGTTTGTAATCCAAAATGTTAACAGAACCAAAAGAAGGATAGAGGGGTGGATAATTAAATTAAGTGCACATTAAGAGCTGTCTGGAGGATGCTGTTTCACTTTCTGGCAGCTCTGGAGATTTCGAAGGTTATTGCTTTCTTGCTTTTCTTTGAGGAGAGAACAAAATGATTGAATATCTTCACAAAATAAGATGCGTTAAAATTTGTTAACTGAGTACTACTTTAATTTCTTTTCTTTGAAATGACTTCAGAGTTTACCTCAAAACTTTCCAGGGAAAGCCATATAGCTCCTTGAAATATTTCTGCCCTGCTGAGGACTTTGGCGTGCTGGTGGATGAGAGGCTGGACATGATCCATCAATGTGTGCCTGCAGCCCAGAAAGCCAGTTGTACCCTTGGGCTGCATCAAAAGCAGCATAGGCAGGAGGTCGAGGGAGGGGATTCTGCCGCTCTACTCTTCTCCTGTCAGACCCACCTAGGGTACTGTATCCAGCTCTGGGGTCCTCAGCACAGGAAGGACATCAGCGTGTTGGAGCGAGTCCAGAGGAGGCACACCAAGATGATTAGGGGGATGGAGCACCTCTCCTGCGAGGAAAGCCTGAGAGAGTTGGATTTGTTCAGCCTGCAGAGAAGAGTTTGAGGTGACCGAACTGTGGCCTTCCACTACCTGAAGGGAGCCTACAAGAAAGAAGGAGAGGGACTTTTTACAAGAGCATATAGTGACAGAACAAGGGGGAATGTCTTCTAACTGAAAGAGAGTAGGTTTAGATTGGATATTAGGAAGAAATTCTATTCTGTGCTGGTGGTGAGGCACTGGAATGGGTTGCCTAGAAAAGTTGTGGATGCCCTATCCTAGGAAATGTTCAAGGCTAGGCTGGATGGAGCTCTGAGCAACCTGGTCTAGTGAAAGCTATACTTGTCCATGGTAGTGGTGTTGAAATTATATGGTCTTTAAGGTCCCTTCCAATCCAGGCTATTCAGTGATTCATATTCTGTGATTCGGTTGGTTCAGTTTGGTTTGGTTTGCTTGACAGAATTGGTCTGCAGAGCCATCAGCAAATGGCTCCAAGGCAACAAATTAGAATGTGGCTTTAGGTTGTCAGGACCTGCCTCCAGGGTCTAATACAGAAATGTTGGTCCAGAAATTTCTGGCCTTGCAGTTGTTAATGGCCAAAAGTGTGCCCTGAAAGTTCGCAAGTAACAAACACAATCAATAACCACTGTTAAATGGCAATTATATTGACTAAGCAAAATATGGTTTATGTAACAGTCAGACCTTAGCAAGCGAAGAAATATCTTTCAACAGCTATAAAGTACTTCACATTGACTGGTTTTTATTGTCTATTGTGTGAGCTCCTTGGAAACAAGGAGTATTTTGTTATAGCTGATATCAGGTTCTTTTGTGGGAAGAAATAAATGGTTTCTTAATGATTTCTGAAAGTTGCACTGTGGGTATAATCTAAGTCTTGCAGCTCAACTCAAACAGAGAGAAAAAGCAAGACTTTCATCAAGACAAAGAAAAACTTGGTTGTGCTTTTGCTGTTCAATTGGAGATGCTCACGGTACCTGTACTTTCTGTTAATTTTTCTTTTCTTTCTTTTCATATGAAATTTTTAGTTCACTATTTAAATTGTAGTTCAGGTTAAGATGAGAAAGGTTTAATTTTGTTTTTCATTTGAGCTTACAAGAAGTGGGGGTGTGTGAATAAGGCTCACTCTGAAAGCTGTTCTAAGTTTCTGCAAGGCTAAGGGACTGAAAATGAAATGTCTGTCTATGCAGTTCAAAGGGCTTTAAGTGGACAGAACTGTGAAATAGGATTAGGCAAGAAATAGTAGCTAGAACACAAATCTGTTTGGCAAAGTATATATACCATTTAAATAGATCTCATGATTATAAAGTTGGTGAATTCTGCTGGGTTTTTATAATGTCAACTATGACTACCTTCTGATGTGTGTTCCCCTGCTTAGGAAGATTCAATCCATTGAATTTTAATATAGTGCAGATTTTTAGATTGTTGCTTTCATAAAAAAACAATTTCAGTTTTATCCATGGTGATTTTAGGTAACAGGATTGTATCATCTTCACCCAGTTTGGGGTATGCATGCTTATTGTTTTGCTACAAAACACACATTGTTGACCAATCCTCTCTATAGTATTAGTTTTACAGGACTTTGTTCATGTTAGCTGTGCCCGATGATTGTATTGTCCTTTAAATGTCTTTCAATAACATTATTGCCCATGTGCTTGTGAGTGTCCCTAGACACTACGTCTTCCCCAGGTTCTGTAGATTCTCACTTCTGTAGGATTTTGTACATTAGATTTAGTTGTACTATCATAATTAGAACTCTACGGTAGGAGTTCTGGTTGTGCCCACAGATTTCTAGCTGGAGCATCAGAAGAGAGTTGAAGCTGTTGATACGTCCTTGGTAAAAACTGCAGTAACTGAGTTCTAAGACGTACCACAGATTAGGAGCATAAAAAGTCAATCAAGGGCAGACAGCCTATTGAAAAATCTTTGCAGATAATAGTGCGTATGGGTCAGCAATTCTTTGCCTAGGTGCTTTTGTATCTATAGGCATTTATTTCATTCCCCTTATCCCCAGGATCTCCAGCTTGACTAATTTTATAGTTGTATTCCATCAGGGTGGCTAGAGCAGTCACTACGAGTTTCTGACAGTCTGGATGGTTTGGGATATATATATATATAGGGAAAATAGTTTTTAGAAAATGGATTCTAAATTACTTTTTTCTTGTTTCATGAAAGGTGTTTCTGAAGCTTCTGCAAGACTCAGAGAGGATGCCCTACATTCCACAGGCAGCACACCAGGACCATAAAAATGGTATTGAATCAGTCTGTAAGTAAAAAATTACTTCTGAAGCAACTGCATTTAAAAAGATCACAAATGCAAATATAAACATGCACGACTTTCCTAAAGTTGAGGAATGCACAAGCAAAGGGAGAATACTGCCTGCTACCATATGGTAGTTCCATTTTTGTGTGTGTGACCTGCCTTGGGTAGTAGGTTTTTTATACATCTGCTGTGATTTACCTCTATCACTTCACAGTCATCTTCCTACCCTTCTGTGTACACATGAACACTAGTATTTCTTCACTACATCAGCATTAACTTACGGCTTCATACCAGTCCCTGGCAATTAATTACTCTCTTTGTTTCATGCTGACAATGGATAAACATTGCTGAGACATACCACAGATATAAAATCTATAAGCTACTAGAAAGGTGCATTTGTGTTCATCTGCGTGCAAATGAAAAAAAAAAAAAAAAGAGCTGGTTCCCGTATAGCAGAAGATCATTTGTCCTCTCCAGTGGCGTGCTATTTTAGGTTCCCATATGTGTTTGTTTTAAAACAAATTCCTTCATTCTATTTTCCTGCCCTGCAAGCCTGGGAGGAGGTCCTTGCTAACATTTCTGAAAACTCAGGAAGTTTGTTCTTCTTTAAAAACTCTTCTATAAGTCACTAATGTGATGCCATTGCTCAGCACAAGACTCATGTTCTCTTATGTCAGTACCCATCAAGCTGCTGAATACTTTCTTATCGTTCATGGGGTTTTCGTGCTTCTGTACTCATCATATTTCTTTCCACTTGAAGATCAATGTCTAGATTATAGTTTTCTTTTGTTAGATGTCACACATTCTGTTCTATATGCAGTCCTTTTTGTTTTCTTTCTAGAGAACACAGGCACAGGCATAGAGAAATCCTGTTCTGTGGACCTTCAATGTTGCAGTAACAGAAATAACAATTTTGAGCCAAGCTTGCATTATTTATTAAGATAAATTCAATTGGATCTGCCAGTAATAAGTAATCATTGCCAAGAATCATGGCCTAAGGTGACACCTTTTCTCACAAAGTGCAAATTTGACTGGATGACTTTTTTGGAGAGTCTTTTCGCTGGGCTACTTCAGTCCCTGTTGAATCAGTGAAGATATAACTGCATCAAACTAAAACAAAACCTCACTAAGCAAATGAAATTGCCACTCCTGTCAGTGGCGAGAATGAGACTTACATTCAAAATAATTTTGAATATTCCTTTCTTTTATAACAGTTTCTTGTTTATTTCTTCTAGGTACAGCTAGGACATCTGAACTAATTTCAAATTAAAACAGTCTGTCTTCTCCTCATTGAATTTTCATTAAAGAGTAAGATTTACAGTTCCTAAAGTAATGAAGACAGAGTATATTCTACCTAAGAACTTGATATACTTCCAGTCTGTATTTCAAAACACATAAAATGGTATTTGTTTAAGTTATTACATTAATAAAGAACCCAGTAATCAGAGACTGTATTTTTTCAGTCTGATAAATTATACCAAGAAAATGTGATGATAATGCCATTTTTTTTGGGATGGAGTACTGAAAAATTGTCATTCATTGCAGATGAGTGTCATTCATCATTAAGGACAGTTGTGAAGTATAGGCATAAGGGATCTGGGAAATGGTCATGAAGAGTATCCGTCATTGTCAAACTAACCAGAATACTCCATGGGCAATAGCTTGACCTGTATAACTTTGTCTTTGAAAGCAGATTCAAAGGCAGTCAAACTTTCTGTTGTCAAAGTAGTCAAATGAATTTTCAAAACCCCCTAGAGCAAACAGCTGGGATTATTGAGGAGATCAGAGGATGCTGCTATTTTATTTGTAAAGGAATTTGGACCTGAGAGATGCTTTGACAAAGCACATATCTGAGCACAAGTGGGGGTGTTAGCTATCCTTTACTGTTGCTGAGCCCTTGAGATTTCAGCATTGTGTAAAAACCAAAACATTATCTCTTGTCTCCCAGTCTAGGAGATGTAGTCAAGAGGCATGTATGTTCTTCTTAATGAAACCGCAGAAACAGGCAAGAGACATCATTTCAGCAAAATATGACAGTATCTCACTGAAGTCAGAGCTTTGATAATTTCTAGTTATATTTTACAGTGTCTTTATGTATTGTGTCTGACTGGAATTAATTAAATTCCTTCATAGCAGCAGTAAACATAACCTTGCTGATGAAAAAAAAAGACAACTGTGAAAAGGTGATAAGACCAGTCCTAAAGACAGTTAGATCACTTGAAAAGTTGAATCCATTCTAAATAAAGTCTGTTTTAATGAAGCCAAATCATGGGCAAATCTGTGTAATGGGGAGTAATATCCTGGAAAACACTGACTCTGAGTTATCTACTAATCTTGGTGGAGAAGCACTTTAAGACAGCTAAGATGATTTATATTTGAGTTTAATGTACAAAAGGACACAAAGAGGTCATTTTGACTATCAGTTCAAAATTGATGAGACCAATGATACACTACTCTCTACAATTTTTTGGACATATTTTTAAGTTTGAATGTCTTTAAGGAGAAACTGAGAACTTGGAAAGTGAACAGAGAAGAATTAATATTGTAGGTTGGCAGTGAAGTCCTTATAAAGACACCATCAGGGCTCAGTTAGAATAGTTTATCAAAAAGAAGATAGAGAAGTGGTTTGTTTAAAGAGCCTAATTTTTTTTTAGTGCATGTAGAATGCTGCCTGTTAAGGTATAGATCTAACTTTTATACAGGCAGAGGTCATAAACGGGATAAAGGAAGAAGTAAGTAAACAAATAACTGGAATCTCAAGGCAGGTACTTCTCCTAGAGGTTAATTAATAATTAGAGTTAGTCTACCCAGGGAAGTGTGTTGCGTCTCCTGGGGCCTTTGCAGAAAATATGCTACAGTAAAGTGTGTTGTTGATTTCTGCACATGGGTAGCAGAGTAGAATTTGGTGTCTGTGGATAGGTGGTCAAGTGGTTTCTTCTATTCTTACAGAGTATTTTTTAATCTAGTATAACAAATTGAGCTCCCTGTAACTGCAAAATAAGTGTTGTCAGAGTTTTTGTTATAGTGTACTTGAAGTTATATTTTAGCATCAGCTTTTAAACAGAACCCCCTTCTTTCAATTCCCTGTAAAATTTGCATAAAAAGACCTAAAATTATTTCAATGCTCCACCTTGCGAAGTATAACAATTTCTGAGAAGAAAACTGTGGACATAAAGCATCAGTGTCTCTCTTCAGAAATGGCTGCTGACATGAAGACTGATGTTAAAATTTTCAAACTTTTGCTACCTACTGATAAGGATAAGATGCATCATACATTTCAGTCTTCTGGTAGTCTAACAGTATAGATAACACTACCACTTAAATTCAGCACCAAACCCTGAAAAAGAAGTGTCAAAATAGCTGACCTAAAAATCTTGGCTACATTAAATTTTCCTTCAGCTTTTTTTACTAATGTTTTAATTAGTTTCTTGAAGGAAATCTCATGATTCAAGTATATATTGAAAACCTAATTTTGCCCCTTCAAAAATTTAGCTTTATATTCCTCAACCTCAAATCTTGCTTCCTTCAGTCTTTCAGGATTATCTCAAGCATCGAGATACAGAGCATCTTTATAATATTACCTATTAGTTGTCACAAAAAGATACCTGATCTCAAAAATGAGACAATTTAACTTGTTTAAGGTTTATATAAATTTGTTTTCTCAGTAAGTGTGTAATTCTTTTTATCCTTCTGAAAATAAATGGTCAGTTTCTTCCACTTTCTTCAAATGTATTTCACTCTTTTCACCCACTATTTTCTTCTCTCATCCAAATATTTTCCCTATCAGTTGTTTTCTTGATGATTGCTGCTTGGTCCTTTTCCACTTTTCATCCACAGTATGGACATCTTGGATTCTCTGTTAGACAGACTCAGACATCAGAGGACAGTTAGAAAAACAATGGAATACAGCTGTTTTCTAGTAAAGGGTGCTACTCTTACAATGCCAAGAAGCTCATCCATGTCCTGTTCTCCACCTCCTTGTTCTCATATTTATCTGCTTACTTCTGACACATGAAAGAAGTGAACCCTGCCTGCCTTCCTCACAGAGGCCTCTTGTTACCTTCAGCTCTAGAGAAGAAAACAGTCAGTAAAGCACCTGACAAAAGAGGGGGCTACATTGAAAAAACCCCTGCATTTCTGCAATGGCTAAAGCATCAGAGAACAGGACAATAGTCTCTTCTAAACTTTGTATTTTGAAAGTCATATTTTTGCTCATGAAAGTGTTCTATTGTTGTAATTGAGCTGGTTTCAAAAAGTGATTTTCTGTGACTTAGTAGTTCCTTTCCTGTAATTTGGTGGTTTTGCTTGTTCTTAAAACATCTCATTTTGAGTGGAAGATATACTTGAAGCAGTACATTGTGCTATAGATATACCTTCAGGCTTCAATTAGTTAGAAACTGGAAAGAGTCAGTAAGCTTTAGACCACTGAAAATGACTGAGGAAAGGTGCATTTTCCCATCTTATAATGGAAGACATGATGCCTCTTCTATCCTGCCTAGAAGAAACAGAATCTTCAGAGAGACTTTATTTAAGTTGTGGGTCACCACAACTGGTATGCATGGAACTTCTGATGATGATGACTATATATTGAATTTCTACATATCTCAAAGGCCTTCTAAGCAGAAAATTTTATTTGATATTAATGTCTCTGAACTCTTACTGCCTAATGTAGATGAATATGAGAATATTTTGAACTTGCTTTTTTTCCAACAATCTGCTTCCTTGCCTTTGTCATAATCTAGAATGTTTTTATGTTAGTTATTAATAGTGCTTGCTTCAGAAATGAAACAGCTTGGAAGCTCAACCACTTTGCTCAGATATTTCTGAGCTCAGATATTTGTGAGATAAAGAATACAGATGTAGGTGCATTTGGAATGCTTTATGTATCCAAAGGTAATGTCAGAATGTGAACACCCTCAACATCTTGAAAAATAAGTGATCAAATAATCTCATTTGAGTAACTCTTATGTCTTGCCTATAAGCTCTTCTTTGATTTGTTCTTGACAGCAAATTTCTTCATACAGAGTTTGTTTTCCCTCAGACTTCCTAGTGCTCCCTTCCGTGTGTGTCTCTCCCTCTCCAACCTTTCCTTTGCACTCCAGGACTTCCTGTTATTTTCTTTCAGTTCTTGTATTTTGTTGAGGCAGTTACAACAGCTGTAGACTGAAAAAAGATATTGACAACCTATACGATCTTTCACGGTATTTTTAAAATCTTGTCTTTTAATGAAATATCCAGAAGTCTCGTTCTCCATTCCAAAGGACTGTTTGTCTTCCATTTCATGTTATAATGATTCCTTAATAATTTAAAAGAACTCTTCCTCAGAGGATGAATGAAATCTGGCAGACACTATTCCTGTGTTCATTTACTGCTTTTGAGAATGATCTGAAAGCATTATTTTGCAGGTATTCCATTTTTTTTTCACATTTGCAACATCTTCAAAAATCTGTATTCAGTATATGGTTTATGAGATCATCTATTCTCTGAAAAACAACTGAAGTTTAAACAGCAATGGGTTGCCTGGTATAACACTAATGTGACTTTTGCTGAACCTGTAATAATACTTTTTTCCTAGCTTATGCAGTGAACTTCTTTTTTGTTTATGCTCTTTCTGCTGCTCAGCTGTAGGAGTTTTCCAAAGATAGCATTTACACCTCATGTTCTGGATAAATTAATTATTTCTCTCCCAACATATGGGGCCCATGTGCTGGAGAAAATATTCACTTTTAGGTAATTAATACAAAGTCACACGTAGGATGACTGTAGCAAATGTGGATAGAGCCTTCCCAACTGTAGCAAATGTGGATAGAACCTTCCCAAATCTTTGTTCGCGAAGCCTAGCCATGAGGTTTTATATGCAAAGTAAATTTTGCTGTTCTCTTGCCTTGCTTTAGCTTACAGGTCGAGTACCTATTTTATAGGGTTTTTTCGAGGTGTGTCTGGGTCTGCGTATGTTTACATATTTTTACAGATGTAAATAGCATGTGTGTATTTACACACATGTACATAAACCTCTTTATAACCTAGTTTTGCTTTATTAGTGCTGTTGCACCAGCAAATACAGATACTTTAGCTTCAATTTTGTAAGTAACGTAAATGACAATTTTTTTTAAGAAATGCTTATCAAGGGTGAGGATACTTACTTTTCATTCTGAAATGGAACATAGCTTAGGGAAGGGGCTTCAAGGAATCTTCTTAACACCTTGCTTTGTTTAATGAGTAAATACCATATGAATGTAGAAGGTGCGTTACACATCTTAGTTGTGCTAGTAAGACTCTCTTTGAGACTGGTGCTTCTGCTTGAATCTAGATTTTCACCTGTCTGGTGAGTACTCAAAAGTATCTCCTTTTGTGAAATTGTTCTCTCTGCTCTGTAGCTAAAATATTTCTTTTGTGTTACAAAATCCCACAAAGACTTTATCAATATTCACACATCTGTTTTCTCAATACTAGCAACATTCTGCAGGACTACATAGTTTTCATTTCTCAAAACTAACAAAAAAGCTGGTATAGGAGTTACAGGGACAACATCCAAAGTAGATTCAGTATGAAGGGCAGTATACTGAGCAACCAGCACTTAGGACTGCACTTCTTTTTGCCAGCCCTTCATACAACAAACTTATGCCAGTCACAAGGTGATACCTTGATAAGACTTGTATTACACTGTTGCTGGTTAATTCCTGATTTGAAATATAAGTGGGACTTCATGATGAGTAGACGTGTTGTTGGACTTTTGTATAGATGGGAATTTTTAGCCATATATTTTTTTTTCTCTTTCTCTCTGTCTCTTGATCTATTCTGCAGTTTATTTAGGTTACAATATCCATTGGAAGCATTAGAAAAAATGAAGCAGTTGGCTCTGTTAATCAAGATCCCTGAAGCTGTTTAATACCACTATTTATGAGATACAGAATGCCTGAGGAAAGAGATTATTCATCAAACGCATTTTTCAATTGCTTGCTATAGTTGCAGGTTTGAATAAAACATGCCTCCTGCAGAACTTTCAGTTTTGAATTGTTTCCCTGCACAAACTTTGATGTGATTTTATTATTAATAGAATAACTCCAGTAGAGGTAGCATCAAAATACTCTTGATTATTATTAGTCTAAAAATATTCTTTATTACGGGAACTGCAATATTTTAGACAAAGTACTTTGTTTGTGTTAAGGTAATACTTGCACAAATTCTAAAAATTACAGTGGCTCAGAATGTCCTTGTCTATCAGGGTGAAATCTGTGCCCTGCTGAAAGGGTTTGCTCCATTTACTCTCTGAGTTTTCTCTGAGTGATTCCAGGAGGCTTGTTCCAGAGTGCTGTATACAGTGTCTCCAAAGGCCACTCACTCCAAACTGAGCAGCTGCATGACAGAAGTCATCTGCAGTACAAAACTGGACAGCTGCTACTTACAAGTCCCCTTTCCGAGAAGCAAGTTACCAGTGGGAAGTACTTGAGAACACCTGGTTTGAATCTATAGTTCTTTTGACCCTTGCTACATGTAATCTGTCTAGTTTGAAAATGCTTCCTTGCATTGTCTCACATGTAATGTTATGGGCTGTGATAGAGAGAACATTTAGATTTTATTGTTGTCCTGCTCTTTCCCTCATTTTTCACCAAACACAGGAAAAGCGCTGTGGACTGTAACCCTATTGTCTGCATTGGATTCAATCTTTAAATGTCGTAACCTGAATCTACAGGTTGAATTCAGTGGGTTGAAATCTAACAGCTTTCTGAGTATTGATTTACACTTCTAGAAAGAAAAGGAACCAACCTCAGTAAGTGTGCTGCTTATTGTAATGAGAGGGTTTATTTTAGTGCAGGAGATGTATGATGGTTGTTTGCCTGTGCATACACAAATGTATTCTTTCTCTTGGCCAAGTCTGAGATCAGCATATACATATATACGAAATCAGTTGGGATTTTTTTTTTGCAATTCTGATAGACTGTGCTTCTCCTCTACTTTTATACTTTTAAAGAATACAGACAGAAGATGCAAATAGGCTTCCATTTTGTAGCCACCATTTCGTGACTATTTTTAATTCTTCCTTCACTTGCCCCCTCCTATATGTAGCAATTCATTGCAGGTGCATCCCTGCAGGGGAGATAGTACTACAATAAAAGGATATCTGTTTGGAAAATTATCTCCTGGGAAATTAAATTAGCATAGTTGTAAATGTTGCAAGTTAATAATGCAGAAGCTTAGAATCAAAAACTTAGGGTTCCCAACACTGCAGCAATTTTCCTTTCCAAGGCATGATACGAATCTGTCCACCTGGCTGAATATTTACCTTTTTTTTTTGTTTGTTTCCAAAGAATATACCCATCTCATAATGATGAAGGTGCCCTGGCCATAGCAGAGTTCACCACACAAATCTTGGTGTTTAGTTCCAGCTTCTTTTTCAGTTTAAGTTGGCAAAAATCCCAGCTAAAATGTAGAGATGAGATATAAATCAGGGCAAAGTGGAAGAAAACATGGAAATGTAACAACAGAGATTGTTTTATGCATCACAGCTGTAGAAATATTTGAAACCCTCTATTTATGAATTATGGGAACAGTGCATTCAGCAATGTATCCTCTTCCATCAGGCCCAGACTAGGTTAGGTGGCCATTCATCTGATCAGCTTGGGTGTCAGCGTAACAACCCTATTTGGTTCTCCATGGTGTCTGTAGAGTCATGGGTAGGAAGGCAGCACCATTTTTTCCTATTTCTTTATGGTCATGCAGTATTTGTGTGCTTATGACTGAAGAAGGCAAGAAAACAGACTATTTTGTAATAGAAAATTAATTTCCTTCATTGAAAGTTATTACAGTGGTTTTATAACCTAGAAATGTTACATTCTGAAAAAAATATATGCTCAGTCAAGTGTCTGTTATGGCTACATGCCTACCCACTTCCATACTAGTAAAAACAACAAGGGGTGTTTTGACATCAGCTAACACTTCAGCAGCAGCAAGGTTGTTTTTTCCTAGCCGCTGCAGTAGCTATTATAGTTTATTATACTAGCCACAGTACCTTGGAAACCCAATCTAAAGTTGAGCCCTGTTGTTTCAGGCACCCTACAGACTAATAGTAAGGATAAAAAACCCAAATCCTCACTACCTTTGACAGCTTGCAGTCTAGTTTTAAGGTTGAATGCAATGAGTAGATAAAACAGACAAATAGATTAGGGAAGGTAAGGTTATAAAACAGGTCCATAAATTAAAAGCAGAAGTCTTGGTTCACTGTCTTTCTAACTATTTTATTTACTTGCTAAATGCCATTTGGACTTTCTTGCTTCCCCAAATTTACACTTAAAATGTGACTGTGGTGCACATCTGTTCTAAAATTCTTATTTACTACCACTCATGAGATGCCATTGCATGATGTGGCATTTATATTTTTAGAATATTTTCTGTTATTTTGATATAAGTGATGACAAAGCTTAATGGCTTTTTGCACTGGTATGAGACTGAGTATTATTGAATTAAGTAGACAGGTAAAACAGTCAGGAAAATCTGCATATGCTTCAGTACTATCTATATGTGAATTCAAGTGTCTGGCTTACCTTCTTTATGTCTTATTTGGGCATTTCAGATACCTAAATTGATACTTCATTAATAGAATTATAATGTCTGCTGTAAGTAGTTGTGAATGTCTGTGAACATGTAAAGGAAGGGAAAATTAGATTCTAATTCTTTTAGTTTTAATCAAGTTTATATCATTTTTAAGAAACATTTGCCTTGCATTCAGTGGTGCTCATTTATTTTTCTATTGTTCATACCTATAGTATGTTCTAATTTTGAGAAAATGCAAGTTCTTGAATTAAAGGATGATATTCATAATGTGAACGAGGCTATGTTATGCCTGGAAAGAAAGTAAAGACCTTGATTTAGATTTTTTTCTTACACTAAAAATCTGTTCTATTTTGTAGATCTTTGCAGCAGCATACTCTGATGTTGAATGGCTGTAGAAAAAGTAGATTCAGATATGGAGTCTGAACAAGTTCACCTAGTAAACTGTATAAAATCCTCCTGTAAACAAAATCAATATTATGGTAATTTTTATAAAGAGTAGACAAATGTATAAGAAGAGGAAGGACACTTTCATACCTTCTAATGGAATGTTGTGCACAAATTGATGGGCTAGCACTGACTCTATGTCAGTATAGCATATGCTGAAGTGCAGAAAGATGTCAGATCACTACCTCGTCTTAGAACTACTTGTTGGCGCAAAACTTCTGGAAAGCTAATAAATATGTATTACATCCTAATGTAACCAGTTTCATGTGAGCTAGCTCAGCTGTTTCACCAGAGTATTTCAGTTCCAGGATTATCTTCCCAAAATTTAGACTTCCTCTAAATGACATGTCTAAATGCCAAAATGACAGAAGTAGAATTGAAAATATTTACTCCCAGCTGCTAACATGACCATTGCATAGCCCATTTTTCCTAATGCACCATGAAAAAAAAGATTATAATTACATTCTCCATGAGAATGGAGAACAGGACCATCTAATACCCAGTTAGAGACTTTTACAATAACTGGTTCTGCTCCTAATTCTAGAGCAGTCTATACGTAAGGATTTTTAAAGTCTCGGTTTCCAGATTTTAGGACTTGTTCTGTTTCCCTGCCTGATATTAACCTATATGAATCAGAAAACAGCAAAAATCTCTTCCATAATACAAAGGAGAGTCTGGATGAGTTAGGAAGTACAACTTAATTGTGAACATAATTGCACTTCTAGTGGATAATTGCAATCGTAAGTCAAGCAAGACAGCTTCTAAAAGTTGGGTCAGATTTTTAATTCTATGATCTAAATTATTAATGAGGATATTTTCATAAGCTTTCTGCATAAAAATTGACTTCATAACAGAGAGGTCAGCTGGTCTTGTCTTCTCACCTTTGTGATTATCAGTGATAATCAGAAACTGTTTTCCAATAAATGTATGCTGGTTTTATGCATCCTGACATACACACCAAATGTAGGTAGTGAAATACTTACAAGCTTTATGAAGCAAAAATTAATTCTGTAGGTTCTAGTTGAAAGAGTGATTGGGAATGTTAAAAACCTTGGGAATGTTAAAAACCATATTGAGTCAATTATGAAAAATCCAGTGCTACTTTTCACAGTGTGGCTGCAGTCAGGGAAAAATGGTGTAATGCATAAAGAAAACAAACGGGTCAGTACAAGAATGCATAATGCTATCAAATCAGTAGAGTTTCCACATTGGATAGACATCAGTATTGAATGCAATATATCTTGAGACTGATACGGTAGTAATATAAGAGGACTTGAGACAAGTGGTGAGGTTGATTAGAACTGTAAAGATTTTTATAAGAGGAGACTGAAAGGTTGAGATTATTTATGCAGAAGATGGATTGGAAACTTCTATAACCTGTCTCCTAAAGCAAGATTTAAGAGCCCATCCAGTGTCATAAAATAGAATAAATTCAAAACAGATAAACAAGACTTTTGGTTTTTACCTGAAACAGAAAGATATGACAGAATTCAAGGTCACAAAGATGGAAATTTAAGATAATTCGGGAAGACATTTGTCACCTTTTTCAATCAGATTTTTAAACAACAAACATATGAGGTTTTAGAAAAGACAAATCACTTTTAAAAAAAGAAGGGCCAGAAACAAACATATACTTCCACTGTAATAGTTTATTGCAACATATTGGGACGTGTCTTGGCTTGTTTGCATTATGAATTTTGAGTAAAAGTCAGGATACTGGACAAAATGGGCAATTATTTATATTCATGATGACAGTTTCCCTTCAGATTGCAATCTGAATTAATTTGTTATAATTTCTCTCTCCTCTGTTTGTCAAGAAAAAAGAATGAATGGCAGTTCTGATTTCCCTTTCTGCCCCCAGCAAGTAGCTGTCATAGTTGTCTTTCAGAGATTCAAGGGGTCAAATATTTGGAAGCATCTTTCCTTTACATTTCATGCTCATGTTCTATGAACAGGTCTGGGACTACAGAAAGTATCTCATTCTGTGCTTCTTTTCTGGCATTTTGCTACTTTGATAAATAAGATTTGGTATACTTTACAATTTCAGGAATGCTCAGTTGGAAACACTGGATGTGTTTTATTCTCAAAGCTCTCATATCTTGAAAATCGTTTTGCCTCCAAGTTGTCTCAGTTTCTCTCTGACAACTGTGTGGAGTCTTACCATACTAATGTGAAGAACTTACTACATTCATAAGAAGTTTGCTTCAAAAAAATACTTCTTTTAATAAGAGTGTCTCCTCCTACTAGTCCAACTTACAGAACAAACAAGTTCCAAGCCTAAAATGTAACCCTTCTTGATTATGGTACTTGAATGTTGAACCAGAATTTGAATTCTGTAGCTGCTTTTTATCTCCACAGAGATTCAAAATCTTAAATCCCATTTGTGTTAGCTGTCAAATTAGCAAGATACGGCCATGGTTAGAACTGCTTAAAGAGAGTTCCTGTTCTATGGGATTTTCTGGGGAAAAAAAAGGAAACATAATTCGGTTGCAGAATTAAAAGAATAAATACTGCTCTTACTTCATTCACTTGAACCATTCTGGTATTCATGCTGAGCTCTCAGGTGACACAGTTCAAACTTACCATGCTTATTCCCAGATATTTTTTATTTTTCATATCCTGGATTTTATTTTCTGGAGAATTTGAGCTGTAACCTTCCCAGAGACTGAGGATGATTAACCTGTATTTACCTGGAGAAATGAATACAGAATTTTAGCAGTTTTGATCAATGTCCATGGTTAGAAATTCAGGTTTCTTTCTGATTAATATTTTATCCTGTTTGACCCTGTTTGGCTAAAAGTTCTCTGTTAAAACAATATAAAGGGTCTGGGATTAAAATTCAAGTAAATCGGCAAAAAAAGTGTGCGAAGGGAAGGAGAATTAATTTGAGGTTACTTGAGAGTGGTTGTTCCAACATGGAACATGGCAATGCTGGTTAGAGTGGTCTCAATACATATAGAAGGGAAGGTAGTAAGAGGCAAATCACAAAGGCTCATAAACTATAGCATGACTTTGAACACTATGATAAAGAGGCTATTCAGTCTTGCTACTGTGCAGATACTTGTGCTAGTAAATCTACCAGACAGTTATGCTGTGAGGAAGGAAAGAAGCTGAAGGACATTCAGTCGGGCAAGGTCATAAGCAAGAGAATTTGGTAATAACCTGCACATATCTAGAAGGCTTTAGGGACTAAAATGGAGGCAAACTGATTGGTGTGATTCACGATTGTCTAACAAAGAATGATAAAATGAAATTAAGGGAGTGTCTATCAGGAAAGTGATTGACTGGTGAGATTGTAATAAGCTGTGGACACACTCCCATGAGAACGTGAAGGACAGCCCATGAGCTGGAATTGTGAAAACTGTATTGACTAACAAGAAAATTTTATCAGTCCAATATGACCAAAGAAATAGAAGGAATGCTTTTATGAGAATACATGGTCATCTGTTGTACTCCGTTACATACTCCGAAGATGACTACTGAAATTTCTGTGGAAAAGGTGCTACTGATTCAGATCAGGGTGTATCAAGACCTTAGAGCTAATACAGGCCATGTTTGTCAGAGTAATTTGTCTGGGAGCAAAGGTGGCAATGCACAAGGAACGGTTGTGCCAGTGCAAGGACCAGAGGTCCTAGGGAAAATAGGTGTTCAGTCCGCTTTTAGCTGTGTACAAGGAGCTGTAGAGATGTGTTCACTGAATATCTGTTTTCCCTTATAGGAATAGTTAATGAGTTATACTTGGGGGTGGGGGGTGATGGGGATATAGTATTCATTCCAGGATAACATTGTTGGTTTATGTAATTTTGTTTTATTCTATCAAAAAGACTGTTGTGTTCTATATTTGAAAATGTAGAACAGGAAAGTTTAATTTGATTTTCCTTGTCTGTCAAAAGGTTGCTTTATTGCCTTTTCTTCTTTTTTTGTCTCAGATATCTCACTTACAAGGGCTGCAAGTGTGTGTGGAGCCCATCTTGTTCTCCCACAGAGTGTTGCTCTTCTGATGAAGAGGTTTCACCACATTAGGCGTGACTGGAGAGGAAGCCTCTCAAATGTGCTGCTGCCTGTCCTCTTTGTTGCACTGGCAATGGCCTTGTTTAGTGTGAAGCCGCTGGCTATTGATTATCCTTCTCTCAAGATGACACCAAACCTTTATGACAATGCAGAATCCTTCTTCAGGTAAGGGGCTTATCTGTCACCTTCAGTGTCCAGGGTTCTGTGACCTTGAGTTCTCATATTTTAAAGACTATTTGTATTCTAGAAAGAATGATAGGTTACTTTTTACAATAGTTGTGTGGGTTTTTTTCAGGTGTTTACTTACACTTCTCCTAAATCTTCGTTCCTGAAGCCTAGCCATGACTTACACTTTTATAGTTTATTGCAATAGAAAGACATAATTAGAAAAGCTTTGTGCAAAGGATTTTCTGTAGGAAAGGGCAAAGACTTTGGACAAGTTTGAACTCAAATCAATACCAGCCATGACCATTTATATGTAAATGCATGTGTGTATTTGTACAAGCCTTTGCATGCTTCATTATAACTAGTTGCTTAGATCTAAAGCTATTTTCTCAAAGTAATTCTTAGGTTTGAAAATATCACACAGTATCAGCAAAGCCTGATGCCCTTTTTACTCAACCTAGTTTCTATATGTTCAGCTTTGAAACCAACTAGATTATTTATTTATTTATTTATTTTTAAGGTATAGTATCTATAGCTCAGCTCTGAACTAATCTATATTGAGTGCATATCACAAGTACATCACTTTTTCTACTGGGCAAATATACAGATAAACATAATATGATACCGTTTGCATTTAAACAAATGAATGAAACATAAAAGCACTTAAACCATGCTAGCTGTTAGGAATGCATGTTTATAAAGAGAAAGATGGTTATGGGGAGACCTTATTTGTTTAGCCATAATTGTTATTGGATTTTCTTTACATGTTCACATACAGTGTTTTGAAATTATATAATTCTGGTATGTTTCCTATGCATGGATTTTATAATAGAGTTAGACGTATTGACATGCCTTTATTTCTTTTTCTTTTTTTTTCCCCTTCTCCTCTATTCCTTACCCCCACGGCCCACTTTGAACAGCACTGAAGATGATAACTTAGAAAACCTTTCTCAAGTTCTACTGGGTTATTTCTCTGATTGGAACCACACGTGCATGCATTCACAACAACGGTACTTGTGAATAACGTAACTACTTCCTTAATTGTAAATATTGTAAATTCAATATTTTTTTTCTGTGCAATGTGGATTACCTTAAACTTTTCTTGGCAGCATGGGGTTAATGACAAATCTGTTCTGACGAAGTAACCAGTATCCAGGTACAGAGTACAAGTAGGTTTCATTGCTAAAGATCTGATCCCAATAGCTTAAAAGTCAGTGACAGCTTTCTGATTAATTTCAGGAGGATTTTGATCAAGTCTAGTGTCCATAAGAAGGAAGATTAGACAATAAGGAGAATATCTTTTAGGGAGTATTCTAGATTTCCAAATTTAGGAATACAGTGTTGACCATGCTTTAGTTATTGCTACAAATACAAGGCATGCAGCTCATTTGATGCTTATATAATATTTTAAGTGAATCCACTTTGATACAAATGAAATATTTTTAGTAAATCCACTTTGATACAAATGAGTACAATTTACATCACTTAGATACAGCTACCACTGTGATAAAATACTAAGGAGGTTTTCAGGATGCCAGATCTGCTCATTACTCTGTGGGTTTCTTCTGTTAAGTAATCTATTCCTTTCATTTAATGGTTGTTCTTTTTTTTATATTTATTTGCATTAGAAAAAATAATTCATGTTGGCAGATGGAAAATATGCCACCCCAGGACTCATGTGGATGTGTAGCTGGACAGGAGGTAGGTCATTTTATATTTACTTATGCATGTAAAAAATATGTAAGTGGATATTATTTCTAATCCTTGGCTGCTGAGAAGGGCTAGAGAAAGGAACGAAGCAATAAAGCCTCAGAGCCCTGCTTTGTTATGATAGGAGATTTCCCTCTATTTCATCTAATGTTTGAGCTACATGTTCTGAAGCCTTCAGGGAAAGAGCTCACACAATTTTCTTGTTTATATATATATGTATCTGAAAAAACAGGATCAGAGATGGCTGAACTATTTTCAGAAGATGCAACTTCACTTTAAGTACATTATAAGACATTGCAAAAAAACAAAAACTCGTAAAACAAGGTTAAAACATAACACTTCCATAATATAAGGAAGACTACGTACTTCCCAAGGGAAATGAGGGTGATCCTATCTGCTTGAATGCACCAGGCAATTTATACATGAATGAGATTAATATTTAGAATTAAGTTTTGTATTGGATTTTGTATTTCAAAGTAAAACAGCCTTCAAGAAAAGAAAGGATTTTTAAAAAAGTATAATAAATTTCTTACCTTCTTGACTGGTGAGTTTTCCTCCTGACTTGTTCTGAGTTGAGTAATGAACAAGAACGTTAAACTGTGTCTGAGGTGACAAATGTATTTCTCTGAATGGGACCATCCTATCAAATAACTTCTTTCTCTCATAAAGATATAACTATTTAGAGTAAGAGTTGTGTATGAACTATAGCAATAGAGTTTTGAGAAAAGTGGAAGAAGGAAACTAATTTTTTGCTTTTCTGGACAAGGAATAACTTTGCCTCTAATACTAATGAGATGTATACTTAACATGCAAGAAGATTGAATAAAATAAGAATGGGAACTCACATAGGGAGAGGCCTATTAACCATGAAAGCTCAAAGGAGGGAAGTCACTTGAGATTGGAGGCAGAACCTGTAGCTAGGATATATGGAAGAGCAATCTCTGAGAGTGAATTTTTAATTTCTGTAGGGTTGAGATGTCAAATAAGCATTAAAACCTTTTGGTTGATATACATAATACGCTTTATAAGGCTTCCAAGATAACTGATCATATTATCTGCCTCCTTTTCTTTGGTTTTGAGAGTATCCCACTGAATCATTAGAAGACATCTTCCTTTATTCTTTTCTGCAGTCCATCAATGAAATTTTTAGAAACATATAACACTAATTATAATTTTACTTTCATCTCATACTTACCTGGGGCCTTTTTTATGTTTCTTCTCAGGCACAACAAATAAGTAGCAGTCTTGCCTTTTCCATTGCTGTAAACCTTTCTAAACACATACAAGTTTTGATGTTTTCAAAACAAAACTGATTGACAGGGTTGTAAGAGAAATCAAAGGTAGATCTAACATATAGGCGACACAGTCATTTGAGATGCCTTATAAACATAAAACTATACATAATTTATTGAAAAGCTGTCAACACTGAGAAAGGCAAATCCAGTTGAAAAGAAATTCTGTAAAATCTACACAAAAATCAAAAATTATGACCAAATGTAGTGCCACTGATTTTTAAGAGTGCTTTACTTATTTTATATATACTGTTTTTCAGATGTGCCCAAGTTTCAATACCTCTGCTCCCTATGTAAAGAACAAGAAAGGACATATTTTATATGATCTTTCAGGACTCCCTGTGGAGGAGTATTTAGTGAGGTCTTCCAACAAAACAAGGTAACCTTAAAATATCTAGCCTTTGCTTATCCTTTGTGTATAAACCCCACAGTCCTTCCTGATCCAAAGCATAGACCTATATCACTGAGAATACAAGGGGTAGTTGCCTTTATCTGTTGGTTGTTATCAAGGCATAGAGTCAAACTACCTTTCAAGGTACGATGAAACTCCCTCCACGGTCAATTCTCAGAACTTCCTGCAGCAGTTACATAGTGATGGCCTCTAGGCATACTCTGGCTTTTCTTGCCACATAACAGACTTATTTCAACATCTCAGAGATGCATATCTAAATCAGGTGAACGATATAATTTCCATTCCTCAGAGACTCAATCAAATAGAGGTGGATATGCTCCATTTAATATTTTCTTTGAAGTAAAAACTACTGGTATGCCCCTGGCAATACTTCATATTCTGTGACAGCAGCCACAGGTTATCTACTGTATTTTGAAGTTTACTTATGTACCTTTACAGCTCAACCACTGCCTATGACGTAAGCACAAATACTAGACCACGTATAATTTTATCAAGGAGAAGAACGTGTTAGCCACTTTATGCACTAAAAAGGAGTGCATCTGATTTGATATAGAGTTAAACCTCTTAGGAGGAAAGATCTGAGCTAGAATATGAATGAAATAGGAAGAAATCGAGCTGAATAAGATACTTCTGGAAGTCAGTAATACCTCCCTTACTCACGATCCCTTCTGTTGCTCAGGGAATTCAGCTTTCAGAAAGCACGAATTCTTATCTAAGGAAATCCCTTTGTTGGAAATGAGACAATAATATTCACCTGATTCAAGAGTATATTGACCCCCTCCTTATTAACGGGGAAGGGGTTTGTGAGGGGTGAAGTTTTATTTTCAGTTGAAAAATAAAGCACTAATGTAGATATCCCCACTTTACCTTTGCAAGAAAAGACTGGGAAGCTTAACGCAGGTAACTTTTTGTTACTTTGTTTTCTACTACTAGATATGGTGGTTGGTCTTTTGGAGGGAGGAAAGCACTTGAACTTCAAGATACGAAACTGAATAAAACCAAATCTCAGCCTCTGGCTAAGGTAAGGTTTGCATGTATATGTGCACATCTGTATGTATGTATTGCTTACTTATTCAGGCTCCAGACTTCACAGCACTTAACAAATAATAAGTCATTACATACAATCCTTGCACTTAAAAACTGGGAGAAAGTCACTCTGTCTATGACAGCCTACTTCTGTGTTCATAATTCTTGAAGTATTCTCCTGTGTTCTGAGAAACACTTTTAAATGAGTCAAATGATCAAGCTTTTGTTGTTTGCTTGTTTGTTTGTTTGTTTTTCCAGTGAACTCATTTCAGAGTCTAACTTAGCTCACCTTTAAAACTTTTTTTAGGTAGTCAACCCAGATTTTTCTTTTTGTTTGTTTTCTATAAAAAGCTAATGTCATAATTGACAAAAGTACATTGAACATCATGAAAATGAGTTGTTATTGATGCTTTTTCCATGCCTGTAAGGAATACTTTGCTACATTTCTCTCTCCTCCTGAGAGTAAAGATGTCTTCTAGGAGTAGCTACTTCTGCATAACAAATATGCTACCCTTTTCCAAGGAAAACAGAATCTCCTTCATTGATAAGTACCTGTTAGCCTCCAGGTGTCATCCCAAGCTTTCACAGTATGGAGATACTGTAGCTCTACACTGCATGCCAAAAGGCCTCAAGAAAAAACTCTTTATCTCAATTGTACTTAGAGTAATCCTTCTTTTCTGACTTTTGAGATCCGCTCAAATGCAGATGCGTTAAGAGTAGAGGAACAGCAGTCTTGCAGGAATATTGATGCGTATAGGTGAGGGGTTTCTACTTTTTTATTCAAGGTAAACAAGATTTGTTAAGAGGAAGCTGTGGAGTTTCCAGGTTCCAGATTAGAATATGAAAGAAAGATTCTTCTGCCCTTAATATGTTTTATGGGAATATAGATTGTATATGCTCTTATGAAAAAAAAAACAGTACCATGTAAATAACCTCTATCCCAAAATCCATTTTGGGACAAAGAGTTGAAACAACATACAGATATTTTCCAATCCAACATCATTTTACATTTAGTTTTGCAAAATCACTACCTGTTTCCAATGTCTTTACCATGTAATTTTGTAAAAAATCTCCCCGTTTTACACACATACCCTAACATATATATATATATTTTCATTTTGATCATTTGTAATCTCTCTTCTACCCCCATATTTCTTATAACTTTGAACTCCAGTTCCATCAATCCTTCATTAAAAATTTGAAGTTTTACAGGTTGTTGGTAAATTGTGTTTTTCTGACTGCTGTTTTTTCCCTATGTATCTTTGATCATTTTAGACACTTGTTTTGACATGCTTGCCCTATGGTTCTTGTCAGGGTCCTTTTTTTTTTTTTTTTTTATGTATTTGGCATAGAGCTCCACCTACCATCAGGACAGGGATAAATTATAGTTACACTCTTAGTAAGTAACCTTCATATTTCAGATCCAAAGAAAATAGTGGAGTAAATTTATAAAGGGCAATGTGTTATCTAAAATACCTCTTGGAAGTGTCTTTCAAATGATACAATGTCAAACTATTGTATTAACCTTTCAGTAATTAATGACCAGACTTTTACTTTGACCTTTCAGGCTTGTTCATGAGACAGTAAATGTACCATTTACATAGACTGGTACGAAAGAAAATGAGAAATTTACATTTGAAGATAATTACTGTAAAATTCACTTCATTTTAGAAAATTTCTGAATATACATTGTTTTCCTCTACTCAAAAAACCAACAATTTTTCCTGTTCAAATTATAAACACTTATTCAATACCTATTTTACTGTACCTAACCATACCATGCTGCATATACTACATACATGCTACATGCATGCACACAAAGAATCTGTATATGTGCACACAATAAATGTAGCTGATTAAAACCATTGATTATTGACATTTTTTGATGGTCAGTGCTATGTAGCAAAAGCACAACCCCTCAAATTTTTTGTATTTTCATGACTACATAGTCTTTGGTTTCCTTTGGTAATATGGGCAAAAATTATTCATTAATGATTTCAGTCGCTATTTTTTATAACATAACAAAATATAGGAAGAACATGTGTTAATTTTAAATACTCCTGAAAGGCTATTTGTACTGTTCATGTGGCATTCTGAAGAGTGTATTTTTCCAGTCCCAAATGTTAGGACTTGAGGCTTTACTGTACAGTAATTGAATAAGTGTCCAGAGGAAGTTACATCTCTCCTGTCTAATATCCGTCCTGAATCTGGTTCAGCAATGGTTAGGGATTTCTCTGCTCCTTCTCATCCTTTTTTCTTGATATGCCATTTGTTGGTTGAAATGTCAGTCTAGCTTTATGCTGGAATATTAACGGCAAGTAAAATGTTATATAATGATGTAAAACACAACTTCACAGAACTTCTATCTGATGTGGTGAGGGGTTGTGTTTTTCCTTGGGAAGGAATTTTCTCAGCCATGGATAGAATAGGGAATAGTGAAAACAAAAATTAATTACCTTGATGTATATATTTTTTCATTGCTCAGCTCCTTTCTGCCTTCTGTAAATAATTAATCACCTGTGTGGTACACAAGAAATATGAAAGATATTTCAGCTGAAATGAATATATTTCCATTTTTTTATATTTTACCTTTGCGAACAATTTTGAATAAGATGCAAATCTTTAGAAGAAAGAGCTTAAATGTATCTTCTGATGGAGTGAACAACCTCAAATATCTCTTTTGCCACATTATAATAAATTAAATATCCAGCTTCAATTTGGTTATTTCCTGGTGGTTTGATTCAGTTACATAATGCAGCTTGAAGGAAGAATTCTAATTAACATGTTGGATATTGAAATGTATTGTTGCACACAATGCTCTATTGTGTTTTTTGAATATTCATTTGAATATTGGCTGCATTATTATAAGTTGTTCTCTGAATACTCAAGACCTTTCCCCTGCTTCAATTAAATGAGGATGTGTTGTCATAGTTTTGCTTTAATGTTTTCTTAATTGTCTTTCTTTTCAATACAATGAACACAATTGCAGTGGAGTTTCATTATATGCGTACATATAGCTTTCTATTTGGCATAAATCTTTTTTAAAAGGATAGAAAGACATGGATATGTGGGGGTGTGAAAAAGACTGGTTACCCTTGGTCACTTGTTTGTGTGTCTTTGCTCTGGTTGCTATTTGCACAGGAGATTCTGCAGTGCAAAGATTTTCAGTTTTTCTCAGGACACTTAAGTTTTCTTTCACTACATTTTTTTTAAAGAACTCTCCTTTTCATTAATGAATGGGAGATCTATTTTGTGTAATAATTTGAGGGAACTGAACTGGAGAAGAACAAAGGAGTTTTGTATGACTTTGCAAAGGGGGAAAAACTTTGGGGTTTCTTTTTTCTTTTCTTTAAATGTGGGGACATAAGAGTTTGAGACATTTGAGTGCCATTATATGGTACCTGCAGGATGACCAGGGGACCAAGCCCAGCCAAATGGATTTACAAAAGACAGGTCCTACTTGACCAACTTGACTTCCTTTTATGAAAAAGTGACCTGCTTAGTAGGTGAGGGAAAGGCTGTGTGTGTAGTCTATCTAGGCTTCAGAAAAGTGTTTGAACATCGTCTCCCACAGCATCCTCCTAGAAAAAGTGGCTGCTCACGGCTTGAATGGGTGGAGTGGCTTGAGATCCATTTGGCAGAAAGGGACTTGGGGGTGCAGTTGACCTCCATCTCAACATGAGCCAGCAGTGTGCCCAGGTGGCCAAGAAGGCCAACGGCATCTTGGCCTGTATCAAGAATAGCGATCATCCACCTGTACTTGGCATTGGTGAGGCCACACCTTGAGTGCTGTGTCCAGTTCTGGGTCCCTCACTTTAAAAAGGTTATTGAGATGCTGGAGTGTGTCCAGTGAAGGGCAGCAAGGCTCGTGAAAGGCCTAGAAAACATGTCCTATGAGAAATAACTGAGAGAGCTGGGTTTGTTTAGTCTCAAGAAGAGGAGGCCTGGGGGAACTTCGTCGCTCTCTACACTACCTGAAAAGAAGTTGTAGTGAGGTGGGGGGCTGGTCTCTTCCACCATGCCTGCAGTGAGAAGACTAGAGGAAATGGCCCTAAGCTGATAGAGAGGAGACTCAGACTAGACATTAGGAACAATTTTTTCACTGTTAGGGTGGTCAGGCATTGACATAGGTTCCCCAAGAAGGCAGTGGAGGTATTTAAGAGGAGTCTGGATCTGGTCCTGGGTGATGTAGTTTAGTGTTAGTGTTAGGTCTTAAAGGTCTCTTTCAAGCCCAATGATATTATAATTTTATGATTGTAAGATGCTGTTGAGATTTCAAGCAGTTATGAAGACAACATAAAGAAGAGTAGAAAATGTGAAAGGTAATGCAAGCAAGAGCAGTGGCAGATCAAAGCTGCTAAATTTTTTAATAATGACTAATAACACTTCTGGCAAAGAAGATTCAAGGGTGAGAGACGGGAGAAATGACAGTGGAGCTCAGAGTGGTGCTTTGAAGCATGATCTAGGATAGACGTCAGAAAATAGAATGGAGAATTGGAGCATTGTAAACCTTACCTCATAAAAATGTGGAGATCCATGCAAGTCAAGAGAATAAATCAGAGGACAATAATTATTAAGAAAGGCAAACCCGACTGAAGATTAGACAGACTTCACTAGGAAATATAGAGGAGAAGATGTAAGAAAAAAAAGCAAAATCTCAAACTAGTGTCCAAGTAGGGGTGGTAGTTGAATAGCATAAGGAAAAAAAAAGGCAGAATTATCTGCAAGTAAACGAGAAGAGCATCAGAGTGATGATAAAAGAATCTTTATGGAAGTTTCCAAGATGTAACTGTGTAGATAGTAATTTTAGAAAGGATCTGAGGAAACTCAAATCCTAGAATAGGAGTGTTAAGGTAATGAAGACCGATATTAAATCCAGTTCACTTTGCAGTAAGACTCGGAATTGAGACACACAGTGAGAATTGCCCAGCATCAACTTAGGATGTTAAAAATGTAGAGAACAAATAGCTGATATCAGACGGAAAGGTTAAAAGTTCTTCAACTGTATAAACAAAAAGAGGAGATGAAAGGTTGCTCTGCTGTGAAGAATGGATATTAATCAGATAGTTTTAAACATCACTAAAACTGAAAATAAACATACATTATGATTAACAGTAATGGGGACATAAATAGAATTGATTTCTAACTGCAAAGGAAAGTTCAAACCTTAGTTCAAACCTTTGGGACATATCAAGCTCTCAGCAATTATTCTAGCACATGGAAGTGTGAATTAAGAGTATAATTGTCAAGTCAGGATGGTTCTGCATGATTTGAGATAAAGTATATATTACAAAAGAATTGTTTTCCTGTGTTCCTCAGAGATACTGGCTTGCCTTATCTGCCTTAAAATTTGTCTGTATAAATTTCCTCCATGCTTAACAAACCACTGATACTTGCTTATTGAAGGTGGAGGCAGCTTTGTCCCTTATGGCATACTTTCGTACTCACTTTGTAAACGGTGCCTTCTTGATTCTTTCCTTTCCTCATTTTCTGGGATATTCTGTTTCTAGATGTTCTATATTGTGTGTCATGTGCAGATATTATTTAGATAATTCAATTTCAATGATTTTTCCACATTTAGCACTGGTTTTATTCATCGTTTTTGTATTTACAATTAAACAGGCAAGTGTTATTTTCACATTGCTCGTTCTCTATTTTTTCACTCAAATGTACGTAAAGGAAGGGGGACACAGTGTTCCACGAAATCAAAGAATCTCAATTTGTAATAAACATTGTGTGGTGTACAGCTCCAACAATAGAAAAGAAACTGTGGTACCCTGTTGAAAGATCTGTGCAAATTAACTCGTTCTGTTCTGCCTAGTTCACTTTCTTGTATAAATAGATGTCATAACAGGAGAATTAGATATATTTATCCAATTCTTAAAGGTATGTGAGCTTTCTGATCAGCATTCAAATTCAACTTATTTTTGATTTACAATTTCCATTCTTGCTTCCAGGTGTGGTATAACCAAAAAGGTTTCCATTTGCTGCCATCCTACTTAAATGAACTAAATAACTTCATTCTGTGGATGAACTTACCTCCTAATGTGGATTGGAGAGAGTATGGTAATAGTTTTTCTTTGTATTTTTTCATATGTTTTGAAAGGTAGGACCAAACTAAAATAATTTTACGAATGAAAATTTTTCACAGTATAAAGTGGGATTGCAGAGTCCCATTTCTTGAAAGGATTGGAAAGTGGAAATTTTAATTACACAGAAAGTTTGTTTGTGTAAAGAATATAGTAGACAGTAAGATAAAATTTGAATTTAAAGCTCATTATGCCATATGAGTTTTTTACAAAGACATTTCTGTGGAACAAGTGTAAATCGGTTTGCTACTCTTGAGATGTTAGTACCTGTGAAACTGCTGCTAGGGCTTGCTTAAATTGGATGATTAACACGTAATAGAGTATGGATTTAAAACTTCTTTGACACTTTATCTCCCAATATAAAGATCTTGGGTAAATCTAGATTATCCTGTAAATTTACACTGCAATATCATATTTCATAGACATCCTGTTACTCAAGGAACAAGAGAGGCTGCTATATCTTATTATTGTACATAACAAAAGAGCCATTAATATATTTGACATATACATTCTCTGATTCAGATATGCCTGAACTTTATAAGAACTAGTTAAAATAAAAATTTTATGAACTGACTTTTAAAAAAATGACTGCAGCTAAAGACTCAGCTGCTAACACAAGTGAACTTTTAGGATGTTGAAATCTAGTTTGAAATCTGGGTTGGACAATTCAGGTTAACTTCTGTTCATTTCATTTCCCTTCATTCTTAATATTCTGTTAAAGAGGAATTTGATTTAGAGAAATTTAAAAATAACTTGTGTCCAATTTTTAAGAGTTTTTGAAAAGGTAGGATGGCTGTCTGTAATGGTAAAATGATTTTCAGTGTGTTTATAATAAAGAAAGAAGAAAGAAAAGAAAACAAAATCAGTGAAAATAGGGAAGGAATCTCCAGCATCTGAATATAGAAATTCATTAAGAAAACTTTCCGGAATGTCAATGAAAAAAAGAGTAATTGCTTGCTTTCAAGATGGCTGCGGTTTTATTTTTCAAAATGAATTATGAGAACGGATCAAAGGTAATGTGTTTCCACAGAAAGTTTGAATGAAGTGAAATCAGGTATTTTAATGAGTATCTTTGACAGAAATCAATTTTTAATCAACTTTTCCTTCACTTCATGCATAGTACTGATGCCTAGCTTTTTTAATGTAGCATTAGGTATCCCATTCTGTGACCTATATATTTAAGTACCGTTACTGTTATATCTATCATGGAGAAGCATGGTTTGCCATCCTTATTACAGTCAGAGAAAATTATAGTTGTCCCAAGGACTGCAGAAGATTTTTATGTTGTTAGACAACACAGAAACACAGTAAGCAAAACAGTGCTTAAGAAATATTTGAAATCTTGAACTGGCATCTATACTACTATGGGTTCATTATATGATCGTGTGGCAGAATATGTTAGTTGTCTGTGGAAGTAGAGTTGAAGAACTAGAGAGCAGTTTGTTTATGTGTATATCTATTGGAGAAGTGCAATAAAAATGGATTGATCATGCCTTTGATTCATAATGCAGAGGGACCTGTCACAGAAATCCTAGGAAGAGAGGTCAAATTACCTACCTATCTATCTGTGTGTATGTGTATGTTTGTGTACATATATTTATATACATGTGTGTGTACACACACCCGTATATATAGATGTATTTTTTGTGCAGAGAGAAATACATTTGCATATTTTATTTCTAACAAAACCTCAACAGTTTATAAGTGCCATATGGGGCACTTAAGCTCAGTTCACTTTGCCTTTTAGCTATCATTTATTTAAGGATACTGCTCTGATGGAGAAGAACTATTAATATGCTTTTGTTAGTAAGATTGTTATATGTAGTCCTGAAAATTAGAAGTCAGAAGACCACATACTGTGTCTCAACACTGAAATCTATTGTTATTTATTTATTTTTTTCTTCTTCCAAACTCTGTTTATATGCAAGGTCAGTTCCAGAATATTGTTGGAAATTGCTGTAAGGTAGCTTGTTAGGATGTCACAGAAAAGTAGCTTTGTAGTTCTGACTCACATTAATACTAAGTTGTCTCACAGAATACCTTTTTCCTGTCAACAGAACCAGAGCTTCTGAATTACTTTTAAGTAAAACATAAAAATAATTTGACCACTGAAAAGGGACTGTTAGGACATGGTCTTTTCTTCCGTCACAGAAAAATAAAGCTTACTTTGCTGCGAGAAGCTTGCTACAATAGAGTAGAGCATTGCCATGGATGTAAACACAGTAGTAACAATGAAGCTATGATATTAAAACAACCTTGAAAGAGGTCAACAACTTGTTTAAATACTCACACAAATACTAAGGAACTCTTTCACTTAGCAGTTATATCCCGTCTGTATTTCTTGAACATGAACCCAGAAGGCATTCTCCCAAGATCTCTGGAGAAGGGAAGAGTCATTATAGACCATGTTCTATATAGCAATTCTGTCATTATAGCAGTTCTACCTGCTTTGCCAAGGGGGATAAATGCAGTAACTTTCGCAGGAGATCAGTAGCACTGGTCCAAGTTTGTGATAGCTTTTGATAATAAGGAGCTGAGAAGAAGGCTAAATACTTTTGTCTAATATCTTTTCTGCAGTGAGGAGGAACATAGACAAGATTTTGTATGAAAATTTGAAGGAAGAGGTTTTACCCCAAAATACAGAGGACATATGCTGTCTTGCACTGATTTATATCCGTAGGGATTTGTATCTGTTCAAAAAATGGTGAAAAAATTTTGATTATTGTTTTTGTTTTGTCAGTCAAAGTTACTGAGTCTTGATCATACTGAGCATGCAGAGCAGGAAGTGATAGTTATTTGGTGATAAAAAATACTTCCTTTTTCCTATTGTGTAATCTAATCTTCAAATCCTTTAAATGTAGGTGAAGAGATTTCTCTTCTCTCCCCACCCCTATATGGGACCATTGGGAAACTTCTCTGTGAGGCTGCTTGGAAAACTACAATGTTTGCTTCTTGTAACATTCATGTAAAGATTGATATGGTTGTTGAAGAAAATGTGTGCACCAGCTGGAGGTGCATTTACTAGATGGAGCAAGAGAAGTTAGCCAGATTGATTCATGTTAGTTTATGACAGCTAATGGATCAGACATTTCTTTGGAACAGCAATTCAGGAATACTTCTTGTATGGAAATATCTCATTTTCTCTACTATGTGGATAGCCACCTCTAGCTTCATCATCAAGTCTGTGATTCTGTTGTGGGAAAAAGAAAATCAAACTCATCTGTTTTGCTGGAAAGGAAACTAAATGCATTTTGTTTTGTAGTGGGTTATAAATTCAGTGGCAGATCATGAAAATGAACATGTTCATAAATTTTAAAAAAGTGAGAAAGACTCTTCAGCAGAAAAGGTAAGATGTACTGGCTTTTTTGTCAAAACTCTTCACCTGTATCTGGTCTTCAAGTTTAAACAAATGGTATTATTTAATCTCTTTCTGAAATGCTGCATTCTTACAATAAGGTAAAGGAACAGTGAAATAAGAGGAATATAAAACTAAAAGGCAATATTTTTTGCTTTAATCCTAGGACAGAAATTTTGATCAAGTAAGACTATGTTATTTTTCACACCTAACTGTATACAGTTGAGTCAGTGTTTATACAGTTTATCGTACTGGAGTATAGGGGAAGGACTATACCTCTTAGAGTAAGGCAGTATAAAGAAAAAAGGAGTGGTAGCCATCTATAATGGTGTCTGTAAAGTACAGTGGTCAAAAAAATGTTCTTACTTCATTACTTAAAGAACAGAAATGTCTCAATATAGCTACCTCATCTCAGTATTCCTATTGAAGTCATCACTTTTTTTTAGAAACCTTTCATGGTAAGACACATTGTAAGCTTCATATAGCACCCTCATTTCTTTCAGATTCAATTCTTCAAAAGAGCTGAAGGGATCAAGAGACCCATTTTCAGCTGAGTTTTGTTGGAAAGTGCCTATATAGTTTCCTGAATGCTTTGCAAATTATACCTTTAAACCTCTTTTCAAAGAAGACTGTGAAGTGGCCTTTGGGTGCAACCTTCTTAACCATGTCTGGTTAGTGGGGGGAAAGTAAAATAGAAACCCTTAATGGTGGTGCTGCCTGTGAAATTCTTCATAAAATATAAATTGTAATTTTCAGTAAATAGTAATGTCTGATTTTATACAAATAGAAATATTGTCATAAATATTAAATTCCCACAAATAATATCTTGTAAAAAAGCATATATATATATATATATATACTATCTCCATTTTCGTTATACATGCTATTATATTTTATTCTAATCTGAAATAAAATGTCTGGCATGAAGAAACTTAGCTTGATCTTCTATTCAATTCTGTAGTGATCATGATATTTAGAAGTAGTAGCACAGATCCAAGTTGATCTATATACTCAAGACTCAGCATGACAGAAGAGACCGTTTACAAAGACGTGCCAAGAGACAGGTTCAGACACACCCAAAACAGTGCAGAACCACAAAATGTACATGACTAATTTATGGTGATAGCATACAAGCTTGAAGACCTTTGAGATTTTTCCCTCTAGATCTCTCTAACCTCTACTGAAAAATTACTACTGGGCTCCTATCACTTTTACTGAAAAACCACAGGTTTTGTAACATGTTTATGCAGAAAATTTCACCCAGGTGGGGTGGACTGGACTACCAATGCCTACTGCTCTTTATATACAGGATGGAAACATCCAAGTCTCTAAGGTTATGCCAAATTGTATGTGCCTTTTTTTTTCTGAAAAATGGTCAAATGGTTTAGATGTGAAATAGAAGATCTAGAGCAGTTTGTCTTGAAGGTACTGTTTGCAGATAGTTAATGAGATTTTGGTATGGGGAAAGCTGTCTTGGGTTATGTAGCTCCTGAATGGCAACAGGGCAGGATGTTGTTCATATCAAGCATGTCTAATGTGGATGCCTTTTTTCCTGTGAACTTTTCTATCCAGAATGGAAAAGTACAGTATTCTATTCCAGAGAATGTTCTAAAGGCTTCTAAAATTTTATGAAGAACTTATTTCACTAGGTTAGGAATGCTTTTTTAACACATTAGAGTCTAAAATTAGTTTAATCAAGAGCAATGAAAGGAAAGGAAGAGGATCATTCAGCCTGAAAGGGAGAATACTAAGGGGAAATCATAGAGAAGCTGAAGAGGGTACAATTAATTATTTATTGCCTTTTCTACTATTAAGTATGTAGCACGGGGCTCCTAGTGACATTTCTGATGTAAGTACACTCCCCCCCCCGCCAGGCCCCAAGTGGGTTATTCCTGAAATTTATAGTTAAACTGACTATTTCCTGCTCTTTTTTCTGCAGTAATGGGGCTTGCAGGACTGGTAAAAATGCCCTTGTTCTTGGTTGTGTGAAGTTAAATCTTTCATTGAGCAATACAAGACAGGACAACTGAGCTTTTTACTTTAATGAAAGAAAAAAAGCAAAGAGGAAGAAAAAAAGAAAAAAAAATACACTAAAATTAACTGTAGGCAAAACAACTGAGAAAAGAAAGGAAAAGAAATTTCGTAGCTGAAAGGCAGCTAAGAAAATATATTGCCAAAATAACTTGCTGCTTGTGCTCGCTGTTGGGATTTACATGTGAATTCATTCCTTTTCAGAACTATACATGCACATATATATCAACTAATATGAATACAGACATGTTTCTTTCTTTGAGACGTCCTCCTTTTCACCTGCTCTAATCAAGGAATTAGTGCCTCTCATTTTGGAAAATCTTCATTTTTATATTGGAGAAGGTTAAAAGGTCTAAGAAAGTCTTACATCATGGTGTTCACATACTCTCTGAATACATTAAAGCCCAAATATACTATAAGATTCTTCAGATTCACAATTTTTCTAGTTCTTGAATTGCTTATCACAGTTTAGAAAAGGTTGGAATAGGTATCTATCACAGTTTTTCACCTGTGCCCATAAAGAAGCCTAAATGATCACTGTAAAAGTAATGTGGCCAATTGCATACTGAGGACATAGACAAAGGAAGTTGTAGGACATCAGAGAAAATTGTGGTCATGATTAAATCAGGAGAATATAATGGCAATCTGTATATGTGGAAGAAATAACTCTTTTACTGAGAAATTTATGAAAAGAAGGAGACAGAGTTAGTGCTGAACCATATCATGTTTGTTGTTATTGACTGTCTTGCTTTTCCCTTATGAATACTGATCTGGTAAAATTTGCCCAAAGGGCTGTTCACACAAAGCTTGCAAGTACAATTCTTAAAAAAACCTTTGCATAAACACCAGAAGTGTATTTTTAGTAGGAACTTTATAATTTAGAACTTCTTGGTTTATATGTCATTTATGGTTTTTAAGTCTTCAGAGATGGTGGTTAGTTTTCAACTTAATGAGTCTAATTATAGCAGCTTTACATAGTAAAAAGGCATATAAAGGCAAGAAAATATCAATTAGCACATTTTACATCATGTTAACAGCTGTATTGGGACAGAGATATATGTAAAGAAAGATGGTCTAGGTGGGTAGAAGAAATTTAGGAAAGGATAGGTTATAAAAGTACATGGAAGGGAGTTTTTTAATTAAAAAAATACACATACTAGGAAATACAATATATTATTAATTGTGTTGGTTTATTCTGCTATTGGAAGGTAGTTCATAACCTACTTCTTAAGTTCAAGGGAACTTTTTTCTTCTGTGAATTACAAACCAGTTTATTGGTTTTATTTAACCGTCTATTTTTTAACAAGGGGGTGTAGGGAAGAAAGCATTATACTAAAAAGTAGCAAATTCAGAAACCCTCATGCTCCAGACTAATTGATACAGTTTAAAATAATGAATGAAAGGCAAGTATTATATGTAATGCATTGATAGAATTTTGAATTCTAAATACAACTGAACTTAGTTTAGCATAGTCATACTTTGGTTACTTGTAATTCAGCAACCCTGGAAATTTAATTTCAGTTGTGTGTGTAAATTTAAAAAAAAATGCAGTCCTTTGTTTCTACTACATAGTTTGAGTGGAAATTAACTGTAGAAAATGGTTGCTACTTTTAAGACGTGATTAGTCTTTGTGACTCCTCCATTCAGTTCAATTTGCCTTTTGATAGGTATTGTGTGATACAGTACTGCAGCAAACGTATGACTATTTAATGTCATGGGGGTTTATTTCCCTCTGCAATTATCTCTTTTTGACAGTGTCTGTTTATTCTGTACTAGAGAGTTATAGCAGTGCATTTCTGTGTATGGTCTTTTGTTTAATACCAATGCAATAATCTGGAAGTTTTGTTACTTTCCTCTTGAGATCTGCGCCCTTCACAGGGACAGGCCGTGGTGATTTCAGGAGAGAAATTACTTTCAGAGACATTAAATATTCCTGGGCAGAAATTATTCCTTGTAAAATATTTTATGTATTTTTGTCATTGTTACGTATTGTATGTTTCATTAATTCCCTGTGGGTCTTTTAGAAAAGTTTCAGTAGTGCAGATGATCTTCTTCTATTAAATTCATTGACTAGGTTCCCTAAACATACAAGTGGGCAAACCTAAGTTTATGAGCATAAATACACTTGCACAGAAAATAGCACAGGCTATTCATGGCTCTGTTTCTCCTAGTGCATTTTTTTCCCACTGAATACAGCAGATAGTTAATAGCAATAGAGCAATTGGATATGATTCAGATGAGCCCTGATTAGTTAATGGAATATAGTGAAGAACCTTCCTGAATTTGTGTTAAACTCCCCAAGTTCTGGACACTTTATGGACAATAATTTTCTACCACAGACCCTGTGAGAGGTTTACCTGTCCCATAATTTTGGGAAAAGTGATGTGAATCAGTAGGGCCTGTAGGTCTCCCAGGCTTGGCAATTCCTGATCATGAACATTTTAAGATTTGCAATTTCTAAAAATGCTACCCCTTAAGCAATTTTGCTGTAATATTTCTGGCATCTGAATCTTAGAGTAAGACAGTTTGGTCAGAACATTCAAATTCTTGATTACAAAGGCAAGACCTTGACAAATGTGAGAAGATCCTCTGTAACCAGAACTTGGCTCATAGCCAAGTTTTATGGCTTTAGTTTTTTGGCTCCTCATGAAAGAGAAGGCCTGGAAGACATGATTTTGCTCTTTGCCAATTTAGCTGAGCAGTACTAAGTAAAATAAATATATTTCATCTTGCTAACTTCTTATTTTAGTGCCTCTGAAATGATCATTTTCCAAAAGCTTTCTGACAATGTAAAGTCATGAACACTAAGTAAGTTTGCCGATGACACTAAATTGGGAAGAGCTGTCGACTCCTTTGAGGGCAGAGAGGCCTCAACAAATTAGAGAGCTGGGCAATCACCAACAATATGAAGTTTAACAAGGGCAAGTGCAGGATTCTGCACCTGGGACAGGGTAACCCTGGTTGTGTGTACAGTCTGAGGAATGAGAGGCTGGAGAGCAGTGCTGTGGAAAGGGAGCTGGGAGTCCTGTTCGATGGCAAGGTGAATATGAGTCAGCAGTGCCCTGGCAGCCAGGAGGGCCAACTGTGTCCTGGGGGGCATCAGGCAAAGCATCGCCAGCCGGTCGAGGGAGGGGATTGTCCTGCTCTGCTCTGCACTGGTGTGGCCTCACCTTGAATATTGTGCGCAGTTTTGGGCACCATGATACAAGAAAGATATTAAGCTATTAGAGAGTGTCCAAAGGAGGGCAACAAAGATAGTGAAGGGCCTGGAGAGGAAGCTGTATGAAGAGCGGCTGAGGGCACTTGGTCTCTTCAGCCTGGAGGAGAGGAGACTGAGGGGAGACCTCATCACAGTCTACAACTTCCTCGTGAAGGGAAGAGGAGGCAACCAGTGACAGAGCTTGAGGAAATGGTCTGAAACTGAGTCAGGGGACATCTAGGTTAGGTATTAGGAAATGGTTTTTCACCGAGAGGGTGGTTGGACACTGGAACAGGCTCCTCAGGGAAGTGGTCACAGCACCAAGCCGGACAGGGTTCAAGAAGCATTTGAACAATGCTCTCAGGAGCATGGTGTGAGTCTTGGGCTGTCCTGCACAGGGAGACGAGTTGGACTCTATGATCCTGATATGATTCTATGATTATTTCTTCTAATGTGCACATTTTTATTCAACCATCAGAAAAGCTTAGAAAAACTTTCTGGGAACTAAGCTTTTTTCTATCATGCTACTTTTCCTTTACATAAATGGAATTTCAGCTAATACTTGGTTTCAGTGGGAAAAAATAATTTTCTTTGATATGCCAGTTTTGCTTCAGAACAAATAGCAGCAATTGCTTAAAAAATTAATGGTGTAAAAGAAAAACAAAGGAAAACTTTGAACATCCCCTCTAGGCAAATGACATGAAAGACTTCTACAAATAGCAGATGTATCTACTAGTGATGAATCAAACCTTAATGGCTTGAATCTTCTTCTGTTTTTCCAACTACCATTGGGCTTCAGAGTACAGTGTTTAGCTGTTATTTGAAAAATCTTCACCTTGTACTAGCTTTCTGACATTAGTGTGCAAGTTAATCATCATCCTCTGCTGTTCAGCTTTTTACCATGCAGTGATTTAGTGATGTTTAGATTACTTTGGCTTGAAGATGAGGAATGAAATATTAAAGGGGTAAAAATAAATGTGTAGTTAGTCAAATTGCACCTGTTACTAGAATGAAGACATTTTTTGTCTTTATATAGCTGGACTCTAGCAAAATATGACAAAGTCTGTTCAATTAAGTGGTGCCCTGCAGAGTCCATCTAAGGCTACCAACAATTTGTTTCTTTACCAAAGATACTGGAAAGATTGTAATTGCTGTTAGGATGGAGGTTTCTTTTTAATTTGGAACAGTATAGATTTATTTAGGCACTCTAATCAAATAGTGCTGGTGTTGTGACTTAACCTAAGCCACACACACTCAGCCACTCACTCACTTTCCCCCAGTTTGGATGGGGGAGAGAATATTAGAAGTGAGAAAATTGATGGGTTGATATAAAGGTAATTAAATAGGTAAAGCAAAAACCACGCACATAAGCAAAGCAAAACACGGAATTCACTCATCTCTTCCCATGGGCTGGCAGGTGTTCAGCTATCCCCAGGAGAGCAGGATTCCATCATGACTGACACTGGCTTGGGGCTAATGCCATCACTCTGAATATCCCCCTATTCCTCCTTTTCCCCCCATTTTATATGCTGAGCATGATGCTATATGGAATGTCCCTTTGGTCAGTTGGGATCAGCTATCCTGGCTGTGTCCCCTTCCAACTCCCTGTGTACCCCCGTCCCCTCTCTGATGGGTTGGGGTGAGGAGCAGAAAAGGCCTTAGCTCTTTGTAAGTGCTGCTCAGCAATAGCCAAAACATCCCTGTGTTACCAACACTGTTTCCAGCAAAAATCCAAAACATACCCCCAATACCAGATACTGTGAAGAAAATTAACTCCACCCCACCCAAAATCAGCACAGGTGGCACACTTGTCAGACACACATGCAGAAATAAGTCACAAACAGGATCAAGACCAGGTTAACAGCAGCCTTCACACTGTGTTTCACCTTTCTCCTCTACCCCCCCCCTCAGCTTTTCTTCTGTTCCTTGAAAAGAAAAAAGCAAAAATATATAGCTCATTTTGCTAGATTGCTACATGGTAGTACTTGGTTGCACCAACTACTAAAATAAACCTAAGAATGCATTGCCTACTTAGTATTTTTCTTGGTCTCCCGAACTGGGTATGCTTTTAATTTAAAAGTTTACAGTTTTTATCTGAGGTGTGCTTTTTAGGTTTTTTTGTGTGTGTGAACTAAATAATTTTTCTTTGCAAATCTAAAAATTGCTGAAACAATCTGATCTATAATGTAAACCAAGTGTATAAATTGCCTATCTTGCTCCAGAAGATTAGGTATATGAACAAATTCTCCTTTAGATTTTGTCTTCGATCTCCTATGTGATGTATATTCTGCAGCAATATATGACATTGTGAATCATGAATCAGTTTTTGATGGATGCAAACCCTGGAAATCACTCAACAGGAGGCAGTATTTGTTTTTGCAGCTTGGTGCTTGACCTCCTGTTGACTACTAAGTATTTAGCTTTTTCATTCATACATATAAAAGGTGTTAAAAGTGTACTCCAGAATTTGAAGTCCTGACATAGCATTTACTATTTAATGACTTATTTTTATTTTTGCAGGGATAACACTCTACAGCCAACCATATGGAGGAGCCTTGCTGGATGAGGACAAAATGTGAGCAAACTCTTAAAATGTATAACAGCAGCAATGAGCAGACAATTGAAACTATCAATTAAATCAGAATATATGTTGCATGGAATAGATGCTGTGACTTTATAGACACAATTCTGTTACACTGAGTGAAGTATTTTCTAGTACAGACTGTCAAGTCCACTGTTTATATCAAAAATGGTTGAATTATTTTGTAGAGAAAAGTACTGAATTTATGCTGACTGTGTCAGGACAGTTTTAAACAGGTTAACTGCTTCAAATGATTGTCAAGTGTTTAAATTTTAATTTTCTGTAGTAAAAGCTTTGTTTTATTCAGACTTTAAACACACACTCTGCTCTGTAACTCTTGTATAGTTTTGTAACTTATCTTGTGCCCTGTTCTCTAATTAGATGTTGACAGTGCACATACATTTTGTCCTTGCTCGCGGCAGGGGGGATGGAACAAATGATCTTTAAGGTCCCTTCCAAGCAAAACCATTCTGTGACTCTATCGTGTTTGCAAACACAATTAAAGGTCCTAATGTCTAGTGTTGTTTTGGTAAGAAGTTGGCCTAGAAAATGTTAGCATTTGAGGGTTTTTTTCCCCTTTGTGTTGTGTTTTAATTGTGCCATTTTCCTTTTTAACCTAGAATGGAGAATGTTCGTCAGTGTGGGGTAGCACTGTGTATTATGCTGGGGTTTTCTATCCTTACCGCATCCATTGGAAGTACCATAGTGAAAGACAGAGTATCTGGCACAAAACGCTTGCAGCACATCACAGGCCTGGGTTACAAAACTTATTGGCTTGCTAACTTCTGCTGTGATATGGTATGTATTGGGGGGGCAGCATGTGTTCAGGTGTAAATTTTTAACTAGTTTGTCATAAATGAGCAAAAGGAGATATGATCACAAGATACGTGAATAAGATTTGAATTGTGCTGAGTAAGAGCTCTTGGCTGTCATGCTAACAAGCATTGGGACACCTTTCCTACTTTAATACAGGGCAGGGATTACATTCTTTGCTTCCCAAAGCTGAATTGTACAGTATTTGCTAGCTTTAGGCATGTACGCTATTTTACAAATAAATGTAAGTTGGCTAATCAACCTAGACAGAGAGAATCTTCCACACAGCAGCTCATAGCAGGAGTTTTTGTGCTTTTGGCAAAATCTTTCAGACTGGTGGAGAAAACCGAGGATAGTAGTCAGCTGTTTTAAGGGATGATTATATTGTCTGTTGTTGCGGATAACATGAGAGGTACTTATAATCGGCATCTTTTATTTCTGGCAAGCATTGGAACAGGCTGCCCAAGGAAGTGGTCGAGTTACCATCCTTGGAGGTATTTAAAAGATATGTAGAAGAGGCACTTAGGGACATGGTTTAGTGGTGGACTTGGAAATGCTGGATTAATGATTGGACTTGATGTTCTTAAGGTCCTTTCCAAATTAAATGATTCTATGGTACCCAGAGGTTTTTGGAACACTCTGTTTTCATTCAGATTATTCTAATTCTGAAACATTAGATCTTCACCCATCCATGCTTGAAATCAGAATTTTCACACTTGAGCAATCTTGAGGTAAGAGCACATTTCTTCAAATGTTATTTACTTGATCAGTCAATCTTGGTATTCTTTTTTTCTGATGTTTCAGATAAAAGGACTTGGTTAAAACCTCAGTCCTTCATCATTCAGTTTCTCCTTGTGCAGCAAAGTCAACTCCTCATTATTTTCTGCCAATCTCTCAAAACCTTCTCACAAATTCAAACAGTACTGCATGATCAATCATGATCTGGGAAAGAACAGACACTGCTTTAAATGCTAATTATGCTGCAGATCATTTAGGGACACTGAACACATGAATATATGAACTGTCAAATTTTAAATCCCTCTACATATTTTAAGTATTACAGGCTGTCTCCTGTATTATGGGTAGCACAATCTTTACTAGGCCTGCAGAAGTATTTGATTTATGAAATTGCTCTCATGAGAATCAGGGTGTTCTTACTGTATTTATATAGGTGAATGGTATTCATTACTGTGTTCAACAAATGGAAAATGTGTAAGTGCTAAGAAAATTTACAGACAAATAGAGAGATTTTTTTCAGATTAAGCATGTGTCACTAGAGGGGCAAAATTAAAGTTTTGGGTTTTTTTGTTGTACATGCCCAACTTCTGTAATACACCATGCTTTCAGGGTAAGACTTCTAACAGAATTTGGTTTAAAGTTCTTTATTTCTAGACAAAAGTCCCAGGTCTGTTGAAACATACTTTGTGACTTCTCTACCATATTTTTTAAACAGCTTCAGGATAACTGAAACATAAATCTGTGGAGTGATATATTATGATATTTGTATATGGCATTTAAAAGGTACACTGTGAATTAGATGAGGACATTGCATCCGTCTACATTTTATTCCATTGCTCTTCTCTTAAAAAAAATGTCTGTCTTCCCAGTAGCAAAGAGGTAATGGCCTCTGGTTTAATTTGGAACAGGTTTTTATTGTACCTCAGTATGAAAGTCCAATTTTAACAGTAAGGGTGTTGTTCTTCTACACTGAATATTTAGCTAGACATTGATTTGTTTCCTCTGTTGCAGTTGCATCTCAGAATCTAAGTTATATTAGGATAATGCTGAATATTATATAAGCAGAAATGCAGGCAGTCATTGCCCTAATGAGCTCAGATTCAATGCACAGAGCAGGCAGACACTGAGAACAGAACTGAGCACAGATTTTCACATCTTGACATTGTTAGTTGCAAGCAGAATCCCTCTCTCTTGTATAGTTTGGCATGAACCCCCTGTACCAATCCCATCCTGTCCTGTTCCGCCCCCCCAAGTATTTGGTTACCAATATGTCAAGAGACTAAACGAACTGCTTTCCCTGTTGTCTAATGGCTGTAACTCTTCTACATACTGTGTCCATTCCCAATAAAAGTGGTCATTTGCTTCATCAGCATACATTGTCCTTCATCCTAAGTGCAATCACACAACACCTCCAGGATGGAAAAGGGATCATACCCAGCCAGCTTGGGTTTAGGAAGGGCAGGTCCTGCCTAACCAACCTGATCTCCTTTTATGACCAAGTGACCCGCCTGGTGGATGAGGGGAAGGCTGTGGATGTCATCTATCAACTTCAGCAAAGCCTTTGACACTGCCTCCCACAACATTCTCCTGAAAAAGCTGGCAGCCCATGGCTTGGACAGGGGTACTTTCTGCTGGATTAGGAACTGGCTGGAGGGCCAGGCCTAGAGGGTGGTGGTGAACGGTGCTGCATCCAGTTGGTGGCCGGTCAGCAGTGGTGTCCCCCAGGGATCAGTGTTGGGCCCAGTTCTGTTTAATATCTTTATCAATGATGTAGATGAGGGAATTGAGTCCGCCATTAGCAAATTTGCAGATGACACCAAGTTGGTGGGGGGAGTGTTAATCTGCTGGAAGGCAGGAGGGCTCTGCAGAGGGACCTGGATAGGTTGGAGAGTTGGGCTGATTCCAACGGGATGAGGTTCAATAAGACCAAGTGCCGCGTTCTGCACTTTGGCCACAACAACCCCCTGCAGCGCTACAGGCTGGGGGCAGAGTGGCTGGAGAGCAGCCAGGCAGAAAGGGACCTGGGAGTTTGGATTGACAGGAAGCTGAACGTGAGCCAGCAGTGTGCCCAGGTGGCCAAGAAGGCCAATGGCATCCTGGCCTGGATCAGGAAGCGTGTGGCCAACAGGCCCAGAGAAGTGATTCGTCCCTTGTACTCAGTGCTGGTGAGGCCACGCCTGGAGTACTGTGTGCAGTTCTGGGCCCCTCAGTTCAGGAAGGACATTGAGGTGCTGGAGCAGGTCCAGAGAAGAGCAACAAGTCTGGTGAAGGGACTTGAGCACAAGTCCTATGAGAAAACACTGAGGGAACTGGGGTTGTTCAGCCTGGAGAAGAGGAGGCTCAGGAGAGACCTCATCACTCTCTACAACTACCTGAAAGGAGGTTGTAGCTGGGTGGGTGTCGGTCTCTTCTCCCAGGCAACCAGCAGTAGAACGAGAGGGCATGGTCTTAAGCTCTGCCAGGGGAAGTTTAGGTTGGATATTAGGAAGAAATTTTTTACAGAGGGAGTAATCAGACGTTGGAATGGGCTGCCCAGGGAGGTGGTGGATTTACCATCCCTGGAGTTTTTAATATGCGACTGGATGTGGTACTTAGTGCCATGGTCTAGTAAGCACGACAATATTGGATCAAGAGTTGGACTTTATGATCTCGGATGTCTTTTCCAACCCAGTTGATTCTATGATTCTATGATTAAAGTCCCTTTTAAAATTGTATCCTTACTATTATCCTGTGACTGAAGCACTAATCAGTGAAACTGCTGTTTCTGAAACCAAGCCTCTGTATTCAGAGTATAATTTGATGTTTTGGAGCAATAGCCCCACACGGACTCATTATGTAGAAGAGTTAGCTTGTTAAATGGATGTACTGGAAAGGTCAATAGAAATAGAATTAAGGGGAATATTCTGTAGTTGGATTTTATCTTGTCAGGCTGTTTCATGTGCAGGGGGCAGTTTCACAGCAAGTCTATGGACTATGAAATCTCCGATCTCTTCTGCCTATTCCTTCCTAATTTATAGAGTAATTATATTGCAAATATGGAAAAGTTGATTTGTATAGCCCTTCTATGCAAATTAAGTGAAACCAGTAAGAGATGCTCACCTGCTCAATGTTTTTTCTTCCTTTTGTTGCTAGCTATTTTACATGGTTCCAGTCACCCTGTGTGTTGGTGTTATTAGTGCCTTCCAGCTATCAGCCTTCACTTTCCGGAAGAACTTGGTAGCCACTGTTCTCCTGCTGATACTCTTTGGGTATGTGATTGGAAATGCTACCGTGGAATTATAACTTCTAAGAAACAAACAGAAATCTTTAAACATAGTTTGCGCCTGCTGCTGGATGCATGGTTTTCTGTCTTTAGAAATAATTATGATTCAACAAAATATAGTGAGAAAACAAGCTGAAACAAGAGTTTGAAAGTTAAACTCAAAAAGTGGAGGGAGATTTGCTCGCAAGTTAAAAAAAAAAGCATTAAAAAATAAACGTACTAGAAATGTCTCAGAGAATACTCGGCCTTTATAACAGTCATTTACTATTAGAAATTGATTGTATATTATCTTCCAGAAAATGTGGGAATAATAACATAGGTCAGAATTTCAGTGCTTAGCTTTGAAGAATATCATCAAGAAGGTAAGAAATGGCTGTCTTTTATTACAGTTCTAACCATTTTCTGTAATTCAACATAGCTCCTGGAGTTTATATTTCCAATGAGAAGTCCTATGTGAAGTACCAGGCTGGTTGGAGCTTTGTCTCCAAATAGTACTGTGAGACTGGAAAGTTATACCATACTACCCACTTGCTTAGTTTCACATAAAAAAAAAAAAAAGACTTCTAAAAAGTGAAAATAACTCATTAAAGAGGGGATTGATATATCTATTAACACAAGGTTGTTGAGCCCTGGGTTCAATCAAACTAATGGTCTTTATTTTTTCCTACATACAGTCCAAAGTGATGTGAGAAATGCTGAGGGTTACTAGTTACAGGAAAAGGCTTCTGAGAAGTTCCTTCCTTATCTCAAGCAACTAGTTGTGACTATCCTTATTGGGGAAATGCTAATCTTACAAGACAGATGTTTAGATAATGAAGTATAACAAGTTCATGAGAGAATGATAGGGAAAGATAGTAGAAAGGACCTTCTGCAAGATCATGACATATTCTATCCCAGGAAGAGTCTCAGATAAATACTTCAAAAAACATCCTGATTTACTGTATTGCATCTTAAAACTGTTTTCAAGGTTTTGTGCCTCCAGTAACTCATTCTTTGGAAAACTGTTTTGGTATCCTCAAAACTGGATCTATTCTTTGAAATTCCAACCTGTGTTTATTCAGAACCATACTTCATAATTCTCCTTCATCAAACATCTTTTGCAAGCCCAAACAAGCCAAACCCTCTCTCGTAAAAGGCCTTCCAAATTCCCTGGATAATTCTATTTATAATTTTTCCTTATAACTCTAGTTTGAGCTCATTTCCTGGGCATGAATGGCCAGACTAGTATGAAATATTCTAGAGGTCATGATCAGAGGTCATGATCTTGTAAATAACTTGTATGAAACATCTAAGGTTAATATTTTTCTCCTCTCTGTATCGATCTCAGGTACCACTCTCACTTCCTTTGTTCTGCACTTTGATAAAGTGATTCCTTCAAATTACAGGCAAAAATTCTAATCAGCCTTATTGCAAAAAATTTACACTATTAAATCTCATCTTTTTCTTTTATTATCATTACAACTGTTGAATTCTTCTGGTGATCCAGTTGCTGTCACCCTAGTGAAGAATAAGCATCTATAGAAATCTTAGTCAAGCAGTAAGTGAAACATACAATACCGACGGAGATCTACTGAAAGCATGATGTTTTCTGTGCTGTTATATAGGCTTTGGTCCTGCCCACAGGGTACTACCAAGTGCCAATTATGCTGGCATTGTTTTAACCAAAATGTTGAGTTAAAGTTCGGATATTTCAGGAGAAATAAGCATTGACTGAAAAGCTGGACTGTCCTTTTTTGTTGACCGCTGATGTTCCTTAATCAGCCCAGTATAATCCCTCCTGTACTGATCAGCTTTGGCTGACATAACAGATACTGCAGTGATTTTTAACAAGAAGGTCTATGTATTCAATGTGTATTAACATGAATTAAAAATACAATAGCTGTCAGTTGTAAGTTTAACACATCTCAAGGACAATGATAAAATTCAGTTTCCAGTCTTCCTCTTCTACCCTTTACTTAGCCTAAAGACACAGTAAAGGTGATGAAGCCCATTGTGGTAGTTTTATCCTTCCCCAGTACTGCTCATGTAACTCTCATTCATCTACATGCCATCATGCATTGTTTTCCCTTTTACAATGTCTCTTCAATGTAAATTTGTGCAGAAGTTTTGATCTAGAATAAAGATAAAAATAGCTCTGTTATATAAAATACGTAAATGGTGTACCAGAAGGGGGTATGCTTGAAAGAGTAATCAGAAGCTTCCTAGTGTTCTACCTTAACAGTGATTTTCTTTAAAAATATAATGATCTCTTAAATAAACTGCATTTTTTTCTCTTTTAGATGATAGCAGATGTGTTTTATAGTCCAAACGCTTAAGCACTTTTGTCTAAAACGTTCTCTCTTTGATATTACAAAATAATAAATTGCAATTGAAGCTGAAGGAAAAGAGGATAGAAATGTAGGTGTGACTGGCAGCTACTTTGAAGGCTGCATTTGAACATTATATAACTTTAGTATTCTGCAAGTCTTACTCATTTCCTAGCAGCTATAAGCAAACAAATCAAATTTTGCTTTAATTTACAGCAGAGTAACAGCACTTTAAATCATGTCTCTTTCCTGAGCTGTTTCCAAGGATGGACTTGTATTTATGATATTGTAATTCAGAGCAACACTGAGAACAGTGAT